>NC_064628.1:172938722-173244347 GCF_023864275.1 Schistocerca cancellata | reverse complement strand
CTGATAAAGCAGCGATTATTGGGCTGCGCCATGTACAAAAGAAATTTCAGACGTAAGTCATGTATTTATTGTATATTTGTCAATGTCCAGAAGTTTAAATCCCTTTTGTTCAAAATATATCAATATCTTGCGATGCAGTAATTTTCTTCTTATTCTTTTCTTTCACTAACCAAAAATGATGTTCAAATTGTATATGAGCTTTGTTACAGGTTCGCTTTTTATCGCGGTCTCTCGATTGTATTTGGGAGACCACTAATGTGTTCAGCTTCCGATCTGTCAATCTTTCTCTTACGAAATTCCACTAATTTGCTTTCATTTCCATTTTTATATTCAAATAGGTCAAATGGTATTTCATCGAAGATTCTGATTGCGTGAAGGCAATCCGGGTCAAAAGGTCAATTAAGAAAACCCCTTCGCGTAATCAATCCATACGTCTCCTGAACACAATCGAGACCGGCGCATCGGCCATCAATTTATAATCCCTCGCTCTTTTTAAGTCGCACTTAAAAAACGGCCACACAGGATAGCCGTAAGTACGCAATCTAGCGTTAGGTTGCATTTTGCCAGTAAATATTACCAATCAACAGTGACAGCATCACTATTATTATTTGCTACTATTTCTGACACAGAATAAAGCAAGTTCCTAACTCCAGATGTGGCGCCCGAACGCGGACTTGACTAAAGACTAATCGGTTCTTTTTATTTTTCATGTTACCATCTGGAGGAAATTAGGAAGCGCACGGCAAAAGAACCAGCAAAAAAGGACGTACGTGCAGAAAACCGCAGTACGAATCCACAACAGCGGTAAATAGCAGCGCGCCGGACAACTAAAGTGAGTACGACTTTTCACTACGTTTGAAGCTTGCGTACCGAGCATTCAATCGGCTAGTGAACTTTCACTCTCAACGTTTCTTTCCTTTTCCTCGCGCTATTTAATTTCCAAATTTCTCCTTCCTTTTGCTGTTTGATCTGCCTCTTTTACATCATTTCGTTTAAAATAGTTAGAAATAACTAAAATTTCCATTGTTGTAAATAATATAGGGAATCAAAAAGGCCACTATCTACACCAGTTTCAGTGGTAAATAAGTGTTTTTCATTAATTTTATCCCTCCAGTTGCCATATTGGCATCTTCGTGTGCTAGAGTTTCCATTGTTCATAACGTTCAATCAATGTCTGAGAAATCAGGACACGAAATCATTGGCGCGGCTGACAAGTGAAAATCATAATTATAAATTATCTTTTTTGGCTCGTGAGGTGTAACTACTATAAATTTAAGATGGCCGATGAGCAACACAGACAGCTTCGACCGCGCGCAGGTGTAAACAAACTTGAATCTCGTAGTGAAGGAACTACAGACGACGAAGCGATACGCGAGATGTCGGCGCCACAGTCCGCATCGCTACCGCGTGAATGCTCGTTGTCTGATGCACTAAAATTGTTTGCTGATATGAAAACCAGTTTTGATGCACACATGGGACACTTAACAAACAAAAGTGACAATACTGAAATGCAGATCAGTCAGTTAACAAACAAAAGTGACAATATTGTAGTTCACATAGGTAATCTTAGAAGCCAAATAGCGGATGTTGATGCCAGATTACAGGAACAGAACAGAGCTGTAGACAGCAGGTTCAACAGTTTAGAATTGAGGCTACAGGACACTCAAGTGCGAATGACCAATATCAATTCTGTTATTAGTGACATCCAAACACAAATCGAAAGCTCGAATGACACCATGGAGGAAAAAATTAAAGCCATTACCACTACTTACACAAACAAGCTAAACGCAAGAGTACATGCCAAAATAGACAGTGTTCTTTCCATGGTGGTTTCCGCCGATACCAAAATTGGTAGAAAGTTTACAGATTTGCAGACCCAAGTCGATGTGTGTAAATCAACAGCGAGTGACTCTTTGAAACACTACAATGATCTTTCAAAAAGAGTAGTCCAATTGACAGAAGGTGTCAGCCACATTGGCGAGTATTATATCTCTTAAAAAAAGTAATGTAACTATTTATTTTGAGGAAACACTCTCCTAGTAAATCCGTTTGTCCTTTGATTTATCGTGATCTGTTGCTGATTTTTAGTAGAGTTAGTTTTTACTTTTAGCTTTCAAAAAAAAAGTACAAAAGAGATATGATAAGCAAAATAATGACTTTCGTAGGTTGCCAATTACGTATTATATCTGGTTTTATCGAGCGCCAGGCTCCCTACAAATTACTGTAAATGCAATAGCGTAGTAGTACTCAGCTCTGAAATTATTACTATCACAGAAAATAGACAAGTTTTAATAAAATTATTTCACTGGATTACTTCAATTAATCTCACAAAATATTTTTACTTAATTTCTTCCGCTCCGGCTATTAGACATAGTGCTGTGAAAAAATATTTTTAAATGTACCGCGTAATGGCGGCTAATTGTTAACAGTCAGAGATTACTGTTACTCGCTCCGCAGCAGCTGGAAACATGCTAAATAATTTTCGTTAAATATTCTTTTCATAAGATAAATGTGGCGTAGGTTCTTGAAATAACACACGGAGATCACTTTATACTAATATATTCTTACTAGGACACAGTTTACACCATTAAATATTTGCAATTACGCTACGACAGAAACAAATGCTAGCGCAGCACAATAGCTTGCGTACCTTAATCCAGCTAACACCAGAACGAACAGAACAAAACAGACTAGACCGAAGAATGAACATTGCATTGTGTTTTATACTCTTACTGAGATGATAATACTTCTTTTAATTACTTACACATTATAATCTCATACACTAAAAATAATGTCTTTTCTGCATTTATCGATATATATTGTGTATTTTTACAGTTAAATCAATGATAAATCAATGTTTGCAATTCGTTTTGAGTCACATACAGTCATTTTTATTTATTTTTCACCTCGATAATGGTGAATATTGCAAAAGGGACACTACACGAGCGAATGTCCAGTGTCAATATTGACAAAAGGATCGAAGAGGTCACCGCAGGAATAAGCACCACACTTAACAGGGAATTTGAAAAGCGGATGCAATCCAAGGAACAATACATTGAGAGTAACGTACACTCTGATCTAAAAGGTGCAGTTAAATCCGCCACAGCAGAAGTCCTAACCGCTCCTGGTACTTCTGGTGGCACTTTAACCAGTGAATAAGGCGAAATCAGACGAGCGTTCAGCCACAATCGTCCGGAATGGAAGCAACGGCTAACCAGTAACATAGATCAGCTGAAAAGGCAAGTTATAGCTTTGCAAGTTGACAATCAAAGCTATTATTGACTACTGCCAGAACAAAATACTCGTCAATATCCTACTTTGAAGGACAGTAACAGGTGCAAACACGTAACTATTTTGTATCTGTTGTGAATAAATAGTTGCCACTGTTTAAGTTCCTATCCTCCTTCTTTATTGTTTGCTTAACTGATTCTTTAATAATAACTACTCCATATAATCACCTGGCGTGTCTATCTGTGCTTTGCGTAAGTCATTACCTTCTCGCTGTCTGTGCCATCTTGTAATGGCCTTGCTGAGGTCACTATATGCCAGCTGACCACGTTCTCTCGACGTTCATTCAACCACTGTCTTTTGGTCACAGACACATAAACTGTACATACATTATTTTCAAATACTTGAAACTACTTTCTCTCTTTGAAGTTACATAGAATTACTATTTACAATGCATCTCATGGTCATGTCTACGTCTTTCACAATATACCGGTACGTATCGGAGAGTAAAAGTTGGGAATATAGCATAAAAGCGCTAATTAACAAAGAAATGCAAATATTCGTCACCATCTGTCTCTTTGAATAGCATAAAAGTATCATGGTTAATTTGTGAAGCATTTTCTTTTACCAACCAAGATCTGTGGTTACGAATGATGAATGAACAAGTAGTCAGGTATGATAGTGCTCATGTGAACTATGAAACTTTGAAATGTAACGTAATATCTAATAGAAACACAACAGTATGAGCAACTCGCTATTAACAAAGTACATGGGAATGAAAACAACCTGAGTTGTACAATACAGAGTTATAGAAAAACATTACTCAGTATTTACAAACTTTTTCAGAAATGTAGTGCTTATGTGCACTAGTATGTGAGAAGAAGTGTCCATTTATAAGACTTATATTCATAGATATGACTAATCATAGACATTGTTCCAAAGCATAATGTAGCTATGTCATGAGTATAAAATATAAAGTAAAGAGTGAAAAAGGCAAGGATAAAGTTCCGGTTGAGCTAATGCTACAGTCTGGACTGTCTGAAAATCGAGTCATGTTATCTTGAATACTTTTTGAACATCACTACGTACATCAAATTAGTGAGACTTGGCAGTGAGCAGACGTAATGGTGCTAGCAGTAGATATAGACCCAATGACATCTCAGACAGTTATATATTGTTTCCTAGTAAAGTCGTGAGCGCAACGAATGGTGTCATTACAGCTCTTTCATTCCTAGTGTATTATCGTCGGCATCAGCAGGCTTGCATTTAATTATATTATTGCAGCCAATTAAACAACTTTGTGTATTATGACCATCTAAGTGGATAAGGTACAGAAGGACACTAGCATAAACAGAAGATGGGGAGCTCTAGAGCCATGATATGCTTTTAAGATTTCAAAGTATGACTGTAGTGGATATTAATACAAAATCGTAAATTTATACAGGTAACAGATGCGTTATTTATCAATATCTAAGTGAGAAATTTTGTTCACAGTTCATTATCTAACACTGTGGTACATAGAGTATGTTTTAGACTCAAAGCTGAGCTATTTGCTACTACTTTCTCCGAATTTTATTGTTGACACCACACACGATGGCAGACGAAGTTCACCGTGCATTCGCCATACCCACACCCTACTATCGGATCACCACATTGTGTAATGTGACTCGTCACTCCACACAACGTTTTCTCACTGCTCAGTTGTCCAACGTTTACGCTCATAACACCAAGCGAGGCATCTTTTGGCATTTTGGAAATTGTTGTAAAGTCTAATAGGACCAAACTGCTGAGGTCATCGGTCCCTAAGCTTACGCTAAGACTAACTTACACTAAGGAGAACACACACACCCATGCCCGAGGGAGGACTCGAACCTCCGATGGGGGCGCCGCGCGGACGGTGACAAGACGCCCCAAACCGCGCGGCTACCCCGCGCGGCTTTGGCATTTACCGGCGTGATGTGTGGCTTATGAGAAGCCGCTCGACCATGAAATCCAAGTTTTCTCACCTCACGCCTAGCTATCATAGTACTTGCAGTGGATCCTGATGCAGTCTGGAATTCCTGTGTGTGGTGGTCTGGATAGATTGCATGGGGGCTTAATTTAAAGAATAAATGCAATAAATTTAGTAGCTGTGTGACCGGTTACGAAGTCTCGTAACCGGTTGGCCCTGACTAGTATTAGCACGCAATCTGACTGCATATAATAAAAATAAAGAATTACAAGGAATTTCCATTAACACAATTGATAAATTAAGTCCCCTGCAAATATAAAAGCTACCAAACAACAAAGCAAAGTGTAATTGTTCTGCGTGTGGTAGTGTGACTCAACGTACATGTATCTGTCTCGGTTCTTTCTCAATACGACAAGAAATTTTAAACACCATTTACAATGAACTAACTGAAAAACCAGAAATACTATAACTGCATATAGAAACCAGAATTACAAGTCTAATAAATGAACACGAGCCAGATGCCTTGTTGACTGTACTTGTGAGCAAGCGGCATTGTCATTAAAAAAAACTGTAATACCTTTTTACCTCATTATATATTGACGAAAATTTTACATTACACCAGCATCATAAATCAAAAGCCCATCTCCTCAAATTCAATCTGACAATTGCAACTTCTTCCATCTATACATTACACCAACCGAACAGCATCTACTCTCTCGCCCAACAGAACAACAATTGCCCTCGACATCCTCTACTCGACTACTCCTGCACCATTTGAGGCGGCGGAATAATAATCTTTGGCGCAGTCTCTGGCGCTGTGACTCAGTGTAGCCACCTTTCAAGATGTCTGCCCATTACGATCCTCTTCAAGTGTCGGCGGTCTCTGTCAGTCAACAGACGAGGTCGGCTTGTACGCTTTTGTGCTGTACGTGTTCCTTCACGTTCCACTTCACTGTCACATCGGAAACGATGGACCTACGGATGCTGAAGAGTGTGGAAATCTCGCTTACAGACGTATGAGACAGGTGACACCCAATCACCTGACCACTTTCGAAGTCCAGTAGGTGGCAGCACAATGCACCTAATATGAAAAATGCATGCTTTTGCGGTGTCCGGGTACTTTTGATCCTGTAGTGTGTTTTTGGATTTGTTGGAAAGATGACGAATACTACTAACACTTTTTGACGGATTTTTAACTACCGGAGATGACTTACCTCTTTTTGTTGTTTCTTTATTTGTTCATCTCCACGCCTAATATTGATGATTGCAATGGCGATAAATTCATGGTGACGCAGTCGTCGTGAAGTAGGAAATCTTAATAATTCCTTAATTTTTTTCGGCAGTTCATCGTTCTTTAATACCATGTACGGAGAGAACAATTTAGATTCATTTGGAATGGAGTTAATAGTTTCTTGAAATATGTAGAGATATTTATCTTAACTGGCTTGTATCTTACGACAGGATAGTAGACAAATCTTACCACTTTCTTCCATAATGCGTTCAGGTGCGTTTGATGAAGCATGGTAATTGAACATGTATACAGGTGTAACCTTCCTAGCTTGCAGAGTACGTGTGCATATAGCTGATCCGAATTGTGATGCATTATCAGAAAGACGTTTTGTATGTGACCAACAATCGGTAAGAAATGTTTTTTTAAAAGCTGTTTGAATAGTTTTGGCTGTAGCCTAATATAACGGTGTGACTGTTACGAATTTTTAAGTTAGTTCAACTAAACTCCCTTTTGCTTCTGGGAATTGGTCCATAGGTATCCACGGCCGCCATGTGACGTAATTTAAATGGTATAATGATATATTACGGAGCGAGATAACAAGTCGCCCGAAGTTTTTCTGGATCGAGCGCTATGCTGTCGGCAGAGATGACATGACCTAGAAATTTAGTACAAGCTTTACTAAAGAGGGATTTCCTCGGAGTAACTGTGGGGTCTTGCTGAAGAAATATCTGAGGCAAGCTTGAAGAGTATTGTTATGGTCAGACCAAGTGGATTCCGCAATTCAAATGTCGTCAACATACGTGATTATTTTGTGTCTCAATTCAGCGGGTATTCGTGTGTTCATACCTCGTATGAATGCAGGAGAAGATATTGTCAGACCAAATGGCAGTTTACAAAACTGACAGAAACTGCCAAAACAGAAAAATGCCGTTTATTTTCTATACTTGGGGTGAATTTCGATCTGTCAAAAGCCCGATTTTAGATCTAGTGTTGACTAAACAGATATAAAAAATGGTTCAAAAATGGTTCAAATGTCTCTGAGCACTATGGGACTCAACTGCTGAGGTCATTAGTCCCCTAGAACTTAGAACTAGTTAAACCTAACTAACCTAAGGACATCACAAACATCCATGCCCGAGGCAGGATTAGAACCTGCGACCGTAGCGGTCTTGCGGTTCCAGACTGCAGCGCCTTTAACCGCACGGCCACTTCGGCCGGCTAAAAAATGGTTCAAATGGCTCTGAGCACTATGGGACTAAACATCTGTGGTCATCAGTCCCCTAAAACTTAGAACTACTTAAACCTAACTAACCTAAGGACATCACACACATCTATGCCCGAGGCAGGATTCGAACCTGCGACCGTAGCAGTCGCGCGGTTCCGGACTGCGCGCCTAGAACAGCTAGACCACTGCGGCCGGCTAAACAGATATACCGTGAAATTTCTGTAGAAGGTCGTCTAAAGTCTGTGGTCGGTAAGTTTCCATTACTATAATGTCGTTGGTCTGGCGTGAATCGAGGACAAGGCTTTTTAAGGAATTATGTTCTGCCTAAAGCCGTCGGCACACGGACCGTGCTGTCGAACGTTAACGTTGAGCGTGCCAAGTTCAACGTGCTGCTGAACGCTCAGGAACGATGCGACTTGTGCATACGGTACGTGGGCCCCGCGATCGTAAAGCACTCCAGCGGCAGTCTGAGGGATGTTTCTAGTTCGTAAATCACACTGTTTACTGAAAGGGCGCGCGTAAAATTCCCACGTTAGCTCTATTAAAACGTACATTTCCCCCACCGTCCACGAAAAGGAAAGTACCATCTCCAATCAATAAGGACACAGGCTTATAAAAGTTCCATTACAAACAGTGCGGTACAAATTTGGAATACTTCTCCGCATAAGATAAACATTATTTCATTATTCCTACATTTTAGTAAAACCACAAGGTCAGTCTTAGTTGATCACTGTTCCTACCGAGTAGTAGAATCTTTGCAACATGTGAATTACGAGGCGTAAAAGAAAAAGGAGCAAAATATCTCTATACAAGTAGCGCAAGCGGTCCTGTAGATTAAGCCAATCGAACAAAGTCACCCCTCAAAAAAAGGTGAACTTATATTTACATAACATCAAATATAATAGCATAGACTTATATTAAACTAATAATAAAGTATCAGAAACTAATAAAAACGACAATGTTAGGAAAAAAATTTGGAAGTGTTAAGGCACGAACCACTGCCTCAACAAAAACTTATTACTGGACAGAGACGCTACACATAACGCATAACCAACAACAAGGTCCTTGTGCTAAATATAATGTGTTATCCCTTGCTAAAAACGTTAATCGTAGATAATTATGTTACTAATTGAAATTTAATTATAACAAATTGGACTAAAAACAATGCGTTTTGGGTGGATCTCCAGTGTGTCGCTGCCTTCAAATAGCCTACCCTCATAACACGCAAGTTACAATAATTGTTTTGCCACAAATATGATGTTTCTCATTATTTTATTGGAACGAATCACACAACTAACAACGGGTTTCCCAGTGATTCTCAATTTGGTTGTTCTCAGAAACGGCATATATACATATAGGCTTGAAATGAATGCCAATACGGCGCCTCATAACTCTGCACTGAAGGGAGACGGCGTGCGAGCGGCGAAGGTGGCGTTGTGCCATCTCATTGGTCAACGCTCAGACGCACGCTCAGAATATCTAACATGCCAGATATTGCTCTGCACGTTCGGAAAGACTCCCGAACGTGCTATTCCACGCTATGACGTCAGAAACTCGGCACGCTCAACGCTCAACGTTCGGATGCACGGTCCGTGTGCCGACGGCTTAACGGCTCGTCCTGTGGTTCCTTGGTCGTGTCAGTGGGCAGTTCGATAGGGGGACTCAGGAGGAGCCAGTTGCGCGCAGTGTTAGAACACGCCAGGACTGTGGGCGGCACGCATGGTCTGCTCGATCGAAGGCCTGTGATCACGAGGGTGCACGACCTCGTTTCAAAACGGAGCATGCTAGCTTCAAGTTGAGTTCATTTGGATTCAAATAGAGAAACCTCCACCATTGTGAGATCTTGCGATTCTCCAGTGACTTGGTTTCGTGTTGCTGCTCGTAGTGTTGCCTAGGCGAAGAAAAGCGAGTGGAATGCTCGGGGAAGGATAATCTGGTTAGCTTTTCTGGACTTCTAATTACTATTTATTGCATTCAGTGTAATACTATTTGTTAAGTTCAATCAGCGGTATTTTTCCTCTCTAGTGGCCACTAACGCCCCAGTTACCTGCCCTGGGGGTTAGTGTATGTAACGGCAGTGTACATTTCCTCGCCTTGCCGCTGCTATGTGGTGAGGCTCGTAGTTTTGACAGCTTTCTTGATTATAGGTTGATTGGCGATTCTTCCACTCTGGTGGTAGTGATTCCTTTCTCGTTCCGGGCGCTGTAAGCACAGTATTCTGTGAGTGGAGCCGAGGCTGCCGGTCTTGGCTTTGGCGTATTTTTACATCTTTGTATTTGTTTTGTTGGACGTCAGGTAGACTCAGCAAGATTACCATTAGTCATTCGTTAAACTGCCACTAGTCTGGGCTACCATCTTGTTCAGTGAATGCAACTCTTGGCTGCCTATCTCATCGCTCGCGAAAGTGTTTTTTGCCAGACGTACTCAGAGGTCGATTCCTGCTGCAACGTCTGTGACTGGCCCTTGTGTTTTGTTATTGTATTTGGTGTTTTAATGTATGTTTCTAAATTTTTTTATATAATTGCCATTCTTGGCGTTACAGTAGGTTTAAATAATTCTACTACCAATTGCCTCACCCATTTAGTGATCAGTTGCCAGTCTTCTTAAATTAACAGTTGCTATTGCATTGCTGTTTTACAATATGTTTGTTAAATTTTTTTATAATTGCCATTCTTGTCGTTAAAGGCCTTCAGCCATGACTGTGGTTACTTTCCTTGAAATTCTAATTGGGATCACATTGGCTTGTTTTTAAAACATTGTTTGCTGTGTCTGTATTTTATGCTCACACACTGAAAGCACTATTAATTACACAGTTGTTTACTTCATTAATAAAGTGTGATATCTTTATTTATTGTTGAGTCTGGAATTACCATTTTAAAATAAATATATGTATTTGCAAAAGGGAACCAATAGTAACTGATTATACGGCCCCGTCCACAATGGTAACTGAGTCCTGCCTTCCTTGACTACTAGGTTTCAAAGGCGAGGCCAAGCTGGCGAAGAACGTACACACAAACCGTTCAGCCTCGCCGTTCGACTGGGGGTGGAACGGGCCTGAGGTCAGGTGGCGAATGCGATGAGCAGCACAGAACGCTTCAAATTGGGGGCCATTGTCAAAGACAAGGACTTCAGGAAGGCCCTCAATGCAAAAAATAAACATCGAGGTCGGAATAGTTCTGGCAGATGTGGTAAAGCATCAATTACTATCAACCAGTGGGTGTCCTAGAGAGGACCCGCAATATCAATATGAACGCGCTGCCAAGGCTCAGTAGTAGTCGGCCACGCAAAGAAGCGCTGGCGGGGTACAGATAGGTGCTCCGCTTAAGAGCGACAATTAGCAAGCAAATTGTAAATTTGTTTATCAATACCGACCCAAGTGCAGTGACGACGCGCTAATAGCTTCGTCCGCACTATATCCCAATGATCAGCGTTCAGTAAGAGGAGGATGGTGGCCATTGAGTAGGAATATACTGCAAAACAATCTGCAAAGTAGCATCTGTGGCTGTCGCGGTAACAATACGACGAAAATCCACCGGAAAACCATCAGCAAAATCTATCTTGCGAACCAAATGAACATGCATGACAATTCAGAAGAATGAAACACTTCGTCAGGACCGATAGGTAGACGAGACAAAACATCGGCATTGCCATGCTGGGCCATAAGCCAAAACAAAATTTCATAATTGTAGTTAGACGGAAACAAAGACCAACGTTGCAACTTTTGTGCTATATGGGCTGTAACTGACTTGGACGGGTGAAACAACGATGTCAGATGCTTATGGTCAGTGACCAAATAGAACTTCCGACCGTAAAAAAAAATCATGGTACTTGGTCACTCCATATACAATAGCGAAAGCCTTTTTCTCGATTTGAGAATAGTTTTGCTGGGCAGAGTAGAGCAATTTAGACGCAAAGGCGATTGGGTGATCGACATAACTAATGCGGTGCGACAGAACCTCTGACCGAGCGAGGTGGCGCAGTGGTTAGCACACTGGACTCGCATTCGGGAGGACGACGGTTCAATCCCGTCTCCGGCCATCCTGATTTAGGTTTTCCATGATTTCCCTAAATCGTTTCAGGCAAATGCCGGGATGGTTCCTTTGAAAGGGCACGGCCGTTTTCCTTCCCAATCCTTCCCTAACCCGAGCTTGCGCTCCGTCTCTAATGACCTCGTTGTCGACGGGACGTTAAACACTAACCACCACCACCCAGAACCTCTCTGATGCCGTGAGAAGGCGCATCAACAGCCAAAATAACTGGTTTGGAGGAATCGAAAGGAGTCAAACAGGGATCATTCAACAAAGCAGATATGAGCTTGTGGAAAGCAGCGTGACATGCCAAAGACCAAACTAGAGGAACGGTCTTACGCAGAAGGCGATGCAAAGGCTCTGCAATATGCGCTGCATTTGGTATAAACCGAGCATAATATGTACTTTTGACTAACACAGACTGAAGTTCTTTCAAGTTCCTGGGTGCTGGAAAGCCCTAATCGCACGGAGATGCGATGGTGAGGGGCGGATACCCTATTCATAAATCAAATGTCCTAAATCCAGAATCTCAGTTTGAAAAATTTGCACCTTTCTCTGTTACACTTGAGTTCTGCCTGCAAAAGTACGGTACATGAGGCACGCAAATTCTGCAGATATTCATCAGGGGTGCGCCCTGATATCACAATATCGTGCAGATAATTGGAACAACCAGGGACAGTGGCACACAACTGCTGCAAGTAAGACTGAGAAATAGCAGGAACCGAGGCACTGCCGAACGGAAGGCGGTGAAACTTGAACAGTCCAAGGTGGGTGATGATCGCAAAATATCGCCGCGACTGTTTGTTGAGCGGAATTTGAAAGTATGCATCCCGCAAGTCAATCGTGGAAAATTACGTGCGGTAAGGGATACGTAGCTTCCACCGTCTGGGGATTGACTGTAGACCTAAAGTCAGCATAAATACGGAGCCGACTGTTTGGTTTTTTCACACACACACACACACTTTTGGTGAAGCAGGTTCAATGACACCACTGTCTTACAAATGCTGAAGTTCAGCAACTACGGCGTCGCACTGGGCATGCAGTACCAGGCGTGCGCGCCTCAAAATAGGCATGGCATTGTCTCAAACTACAACGTGCGCTGCAAAGTCTGTGGTACAACCAAGGCCATCAGAAAAGGTTGGTTCAAATGGCTGAGCACTATGCGACTTAACTTCTGAGGTCATCAGTCGCCTAGAACTTAGAACTAATTAAACGTAACTAACCTAAGGACATCACACACATGCATGCCCGAGGCAGGATTCGAACCTGCGACCGTAGCAGTCGCTCGGCTCCAGACTGTAGCGCCTAGAACCGCACGGCCACTCCGGCCGGCATCAGAAAAGGCTTCAGCAAAATCATCGCATAGTGCAGCCAAACTGTCTGCATGGTCACAAGCGTTGACACAGAGAACATTATCCTGAATTGCGAGGCCAAAGCGTTCAAATGCATCGATGCCAAAAATGTTCGAAGCATTACTAGAGTGGAGCACATGAAAAGACACGGTTTCCGTCGTTGCACCATACGTGGCTTGCAAACTACACACGCCTAGCATTGAGATTTCGTGTCCAGTAAATGCAGTCAGTAGGGAATGCGAACGACGAAGCGGGGGTGAACCAAGCAAGTCATGCGTTGCTCTGTTGAGTAAAGAAACAGACGCACCAGTGTCTAGCTGCATGCGAGCAGAACGTCCACAAATGTTCAAAGTAACATAAAGTTTATACTCATCGCGCTGAATGTGAGAGGAAGCGTCTGGCCAACTTGTTCATGCACACTACGAGCTGTAGAAGCACGCGAAGCAGAAGGCTTCGAAAAAATGGCACTAATGTCCATAGGGTGACGATGGGGACGATGATCACGGTGGTTTCTGTTGCGGTGATGCCAATGCAAGTCACGCGAACGTGAAACAGTCTGAGAATTACAGTGTCTCGTACTACACACAGCTTGCACGTGTCCTTTCTCACTGCATAAATAACACCTTGCATGACGGAATAGGCAACTGTCCTATGGATGGGCATGAAAGCAGTTCACACAAAATGTTAGTTTCTTAGTGGGTGCCTGGGTCAAAAATTGTTTACCTGCGCGCGAGCATTGTGGCTTGGCTCCCTGTGCCACGGCAGGGCTGGAGGGCACATGTTGTGCCTCGCTAACAGTACACATATCCACGGTCATGTCGAATACGGAAGTAGCCACATCTAATGTATCTTTTCTGCCTAGCAAGTCTACTACTTCCTGCAAAGACGGGTTTTTAAAACTCAGGAGTTGCTCGCGGATGCGGTTATCCACCACATTCTGCACTGTAGCGTCCCTAATGATGATATCTGCATAGGAGAGTCCACAGACGCAATTAAAGTCACGATCTCATTTTAGTCTCTGAAGGTCACCTAACCATGATTTATCGGACTAAGTAGGACCACGCCGGAGACGGAAAAATTCGTAGCGTGCAGCTACCACATTTACACTATCACGGAAGTGGGAGTTTAAAGCGTCTATCACTTTGGCGTAAGTTTCTGTTTTTGGGCGGGTGGTAGGAAACAATTATATGAGCACACGATATAACACAACACCGGCGATGGCAATGAAAAAGGCAAGCCGCTCTGTACCTGGTATATTGTATGCGGCGAGGTGGGCCTCGAGCTGAGCAATGTATTCAGGCCAACGTTCTGAGTTCGAATTGAAGGCACGCAATGGCGGTGCCGTAGGCGTCGTCTGCGGCACAGGCGAGGACGTTCGAGGCGCCGAGGCAGCTGCAGTTTGCAGTGTGACAAATTCATTCACAGCAGCAACAAGCTGCGTCATTTGCTGAGCGTGAAACAGTAGAATATCGGACAGTGAAGCCTGTTCCTTGCGAAGCCATCGTTGACACAAAACGATCTCTGAGAGCGAAGGGTGGGATTCACATTTACTCAGTCACAAGGAGATAGCACAAAAAAGAGCGGTACCGAGCAAAAAAACATAGGCAAGACGAGAAAACATTCATCCCGTCCTCGTTGCCACTTGTATCCCGCCTGGATAGGCGCCGCGTGGGTCTGCTCCTGTGCACTGCTTCTGTAATACAGGCCGAGAGTGGAGGAAGCGAGTAGGAGCAGCAGAGGTGAAGCACTTCGGTACTGCATGTAACGTTAAAACTTTTACTAGAGTCAAAAACACAATCAGTTATCAAATGCATACATAACTTTGGCTCGGATGAGCACCTAGGTGTGAAACCGTAGTCAGTGCCTAATCCTGTGAAGTTAGGGTGACTTATCTGTATAATCTCAAAGCTAACAAATACTCGTTGCTGTCCAAACTTTAACTGAACGTAGCTAATATAAATTCTCAATTACAAGCTGGCCCGCTCGGTAGTAGAAGCGATATTTCCAGGCCGTCTGCTCTCGATGAAATGGGGACAAAAATCAAGACGGTACTCGCTGAGCTCCACAGCATCGGCCAGAGAGCGCTGTGGTCGGCGTAGTCAGTCTTCTCTCGTAGTGACAACTTACGAGAGCGTGCACCTTCGTTGTGGCATCGTAACTATCGACGCCACAGCAAATGCGTATTTTTGGTAACAGAAGTAAGTTCAATTCTATTGACGTTTCCTTCCTCAGATAACAAAGTTTGGTGAAATTCCAAAGAAACCTGGTTGTCATTTCCATTTAATATGTGGTACGAGGTTTTGTAATCGAAAATAGCTTCATGTCTGATCAGATATTCAATACCTAACATTACGACGGTGGTGAGTAAGGGAACAATCCAAAAATTGGAATAAAATGTGTGACAGTGTACACAGGAAGGTAAAAGTGTTTGAAGTTTTACTTCAGTGCCTTTGCTAGAAATTGCGCCACGTACTTTTGTTTTGCTCAGTGGAAAAGTCGGGCAGGAATCATCGTTGTTACATTTATTCAATGCCGCATCACTGATCACAGTAACAGGCGAACCTGAATCTTATCACAGCAATAAATTTATGAACACCTATTTGTATTTCAATGATGGGGAGTGAAGCTGTTTTCTTAGTCTGTTTCTTTTCTTGCGAAAGCGTTTCTCTGATGATATCGAAAGTGATTATATGTCCAGTTACTGTTTCGTGAGGTTCTAATTGCTGACTGTAGTCATATAGTATTCGGATTTTGATTACTTCATGAAGCTTTTCGCAGAATCTCACAAATTAGTGCGGTTCAGATATTGTAGTCTTTAGGATTTTGAGATAAACGTAAACGAACGCCAGGTTCTTTCAGAATAAGTGGGGGTTGTTGCTGAAAATGTCCTTGATTCTGGAAAAAATTGTTATTGCCAGAATTATGCCGAAAATTCTTCTTATGGCCTCTTTGTCTGTCGATGTAATTAGTCTGATACGGAATATCACGGTTGAAATGCGATGTCTGGTTTCTATACACGAAATTATTGCCTTGTGGTGAGGTATTACTGATATGCTGTTGCGTGTACACGAAAGTTTGGGGCGAACCATTGAAATCTGGTTGACCTTGTAGACATATTACATCCTGGAATTACCATGTTGCTGGTTTTGTTGGACAGCAGTACCAACAGTTTGGTAGCAACAACCAGAACTGTTGTTGAAAATTCTGGTTGTTGCTACCAAACTGTTTCTACTGCTGCCAGTTTTGTGAATATCGGTTATTAAAATTTTGACGTCTGTGAAAACTATTCTGAAAGTTGTTGCCATTTACAAACCTCTTATGACGTCTGTCATTAAAATTTCCTGGCGAGTTTTCATATCCATATATGTTATTATTGTTGCTGTTTCGCGAGAAATTTTTATTGGCAAAGTAACAGTCAGAATGTTGTACCTCCAAAAGTTGTAAATGATCGCGAAACGCAGGAATGCTTCCTTTTTGTTGCCTCATTAACAAGTGCTGACTATATGGCTCAGTAAGGTGCTGATTTTGTAGAACCATGTATTGAAGAGATTGCATAATGGATGGGAAGTTTAATTTTCAAAGGACGGCAAACTGATTAACTGATCTTTAATTCCCGGTTGTGTAATTTCCTACCAATAAGCTGACAAAAAGGCAGTTTCAAATTCTACTGTTGAGTAGCATTTTCTTGCAGTGGGACGCACCCTGGTGGCGGGCTCGCCCTCCAAAAAGCTGCAACTGAATTCAGATTTATGTGCAATGGGCCAATTAGATGGTACGATAGTGCAATCTGTTGTACCCAGTCTGAGAGATGGATATCGTTTGGTTATTGAGGAATACTTTGAACTTACGTACGGTCAAGAAATCTAAACCACCGTCCCGGAAATTTTGTTGTCGGTTCATTACTGTGAAAGTATGTGTTTTGCGATCATTATTCCGCGCCTTTCTATCACACGTCGTATGGCTCAAATGGTTCAAATGGCTCTGAGAACTATGGGACTCAACTTCTGAGGTCATTAGTCCCCTAGAACTTAGAACTAGTTAAACCTAACTAACCTAAGGACATCACAAACATCCATGCCCGAGGCAGGATTCGAACCTGCGACCGTAGCGGCCTTGCGGTTCCAGACTGCAGCGCCTTTAACCGCACGGCCACTTCGGCCGGCTCACACGTCGTAATCTTGTGCTCTAGCGGTGTAGTGACAAACTGTTCACTCTGATTATATTGGAGGCGACTATGTTCTTGATTGTGTGAGGTTGAATTTCCAGGTGGAAACTGTTAACGTTACGATTCAGCTCATTGCTATGTGAGTTCAGCTCATTAATAGCTCGGTTCACAGATTGAAATCATTCGCAATGAAAGGAGCAGCAATGTCTCTTCAGATTTAGTATTTCTACTCTTTTAGGAAGGTCATCAAGTTTTTCGGGAGTGATGAAATTTGAGTGTCTTTTTCGTCGATCTGTTTCTGCTGTTCCTTTGAACACTTATAAGTTTGCGTATGTCAGATTTGACTACGGTAGAATCAGTATCAAGTTCTAGTTGTTCAGATCTACTGGTGATAGTTTGTATGATTTCTTGCTGTTTTTCGTGTTGTTGACTAAAACGAGTTTCTACTTGTGTTTTATGCTCTGTAAAATCGTTTTGAAGGTATGTGTTCGTGTCTTGTGCGGTTTTAAGAGCACAGAAAACCTTACTGTAGGAATTCCTACTTATTTTTCTACGTGAGCTACTACATTTTTCTGATTTCATGTTGCTCGTGAACGAGCCTTTCGGATATCTGTTCGATCTTTTTGTGTTGTTGGTGAATAGTCTCATTTTGCTCTTGGACTGTAAGTGTAGCTTGGTCTTAAAATTGATTACATGCCTCTATGCGCTGATTGTAGAGCCCATTAAGTCGCGTTTCTTATTGTTCAAAACATTTGTTACTTTTTTCTTTTACACTGTGTGTCAGTTCCTCTTCTTTTATGTGAGATTTTATTAACTTCGTCACTGCGTTTTAGTGTCTGTTGGCCCATCGTGTCACTAATTTGAGTTAAACGTTCGTTTTTATTCCGATCCATGAATTGTTGAAACATCATCATAATGACATTATTCGGGTAATTGACCATCAATGTTAAAAGTACTTTGCGTAAATTGATCAACAGTGTCAGCATTTGATATGTCTGTTGAGGTTTGAGTATTGTCATTTTGATTGGAGTCTAAATGTAAATGAGCAGGGTGCAAATTTTGCTCACGGGAAGTGTGTTTACAGTGGCTTCCACATTTGTGGAATGTGCCGTATGATTAATTGTGACATCAGTAGGTAAAGAAAAATTCAAGGTAATTTGACTGTTTGGAATTGAAGATACACTTTCATTGACTGGCTTGTGACGCACTGCCGTCAATGCAGTATTCTCAGAATTGTCATTCATTGCAACAGAGTTATCTGAAATCAGTATTTTCGGCATTGCCCGTGACTGAGCTATGCGTAGCACTATTAACCGTTTTACGCGGCATGATGCAGAAATACAATAAAAGAACAAACAATTAGATAAGACATAAAGAGCAACTTGTCGGTGAAATGTTAGGTATAATTGACACAGATTAGTAAATGCTCAGCGCAAAATTGATAACTACACTTACTAACTAAGCAACAAAGAGCAGAGTGTATATCCGTCTGTTTTATTTCAAAAGATCTCTAAAAGAATTTCGATCTGCACAAACTTGTCACCCGTCTGAAATATGACTGAAATTATGTAACAGTAGTCTAAAACATAACTGTTAGAAATGGAATGGCATTTGAACGCGTATTTTATCTCGTCACTTATGCACTTTGTCCTGTACAGAACTTTTCTGACTGCGGGAATATAAACTTAATTATATTTCTATCAACGTCAATTCTTTTTGGGAATTTTACTAAGTATCCGATCATACTTGCAGGTCTTTTGGCCATCAAAAATTCATAGGGTTCTGTTTGAGTGTGGAATCTCATTAAGTATCTCCCCAGTCTCTTTATTGTACATTCCCCAAGTAGTGTGGTGGTCATAGTAAAAAGTCCTATATAGTCTTCCTAGCTCTTTCATAACTCTCTCCATGGAGATCAAAGACAGATGCAACCTGGATGTACATATACAACTTTTGTATCCAGACTGTTCAACATATTCTTGCAAGATTTTGATAAAAACTGGGACCAATTATCACCAAGTATTTGTTTATGTCTGCATACTGTATGCAAATTATCTTTCTCTAATCTATTACTATTACTTTTATGGCACATGTCCTCATAGAGTACAATCTTAAAAATTTAGAAAACATGTCCATGACTTCCAACATATATTTAAAACATCCTCTGGTGGTTGGGAGATGCCTGAACGCATCTGCTGCAGCTAGTTCACCTACCTCTTTTGGTATAATACAATACATTTAGCCATTCCTGATGGTTGTACATGTTTTCGTATTTTGACACTTTTCACATCTTTCAGTATTTTCCTACACCGGTTTACAATCTGTTTAAAATGCAAGTTTCTCTCAACATTTCTGCAGACGTTTTGGGTCTCAAATGACAATAGCTCATATGTATATACCATATTCATCCACATCCTCATTGGGATGTTCAGGTAAACGTAACTTCCAATTTTTCCACAATAAATTAGTTCTCTGGTACACTGCGCCTTTTTTGACAAAATAATATTCTCTTACTTTGGGCCCCTGTTTTTCTTCCCCCTTTTTCTTTACCATAGCCGAAATAGAATCTTTGTCTTGTTCGTTGGTGATGTCTCTCAAGATTTTCCAAACCCCACTTTTGTGCTCTGTCCCTTTCATGGAAAACAAACTTATTTCTCTGGAATCTGATTCGCTCTTTTCTTCTTGTTCCATTCCTAATGGCTATTGTGACACTGCATCTGACACCAAAGTGTCTTTGCATGACTATAATGTATATCAAACTGGAATTCTTGAAGAGCACTGGCCTATCAGGCAAGTCTACCATGTGTCCATCGGCAACTCGTAATAAACGACAGTGCCTGGTGGTCTGTGTATATGTTTACTTTCCTCCCTGTCAAATAGCATCGTAGCTTTTTCAAGACCCACACTATTCCTAATGTTTCTTTTTCAGCAACTGTGTAGTTACATTCATATTTTGTTCACACTATGCTAGCCGAAGTAACTGGTCTCTGTTCCACATCATTCCCAGTCTAAATGACTTGGAATGGATGTACTCCAATTCCTAAATCAGAACTGAAAACAGATACACAAAGCTCCTTACCTAACTTTGAGTGAAACGTTATTCCACCTTTATAGAGAGCCTCCTTAATATTATCAAATTCTTTCTGACGCTGTTTGTCCACGAATCATGGGTCATTCTTCACAGTGTAATTTAGTATGGCTGTCATATTTAGTGACTGTTCATTCACGAACTTGTAATACAATTTACAGAGACTGAGGTAAGACGTTAGTGGTTTCATGTTGCTTGGTGGTGGGAATCCTTTGGTAGCTTCCAGTTTAGCAAGATTCTGGTTAAAGTCTTCTGCTGATGTAATATGTCCCAAAAATTGAATTCTCCTTTTTCCAAATTCGGATTTGACTTAATTAATTGTGGCAGTACCTCTTTGAAAGACCTCAGTTCTTCGTCCAGCATTCAACTGCTGGCTGCAGTTAAAATGTCATTCATATACAGCGTGAGTTTAGATAATTGCTCCTCTCCAAGAATGCAATCTAAGGCTGGTGTTAATGTGGCTACTGAAATATTTAGTCCAAAAGGCAATACCTTAAACTGATAGCATCTGGCCTTATGTATGAAAGCTGTAATTATACTACAACTTCCAGCCAGTTTTATCTGCCAATAGCTACAGTTAGGTCAAGACTAGATAATTTACTAGCACCCTCAAATTTCTGTATTATTTCTTCCAATCTATCGTTCTCAGATTTTAATACCTCACATAGTACCCTAACGCCCAGTGTAACTAGTACTGAACCATCTGTTTTGGTAATATATACTATAGGTTACAGTACTGACTGGTTCATCACTCTGTAATGTGTAAATAAATCCTTTGTATTTCTTTGTTACGGCCTCCGTTTTTGTTGCTGGCATTACATGTGTTCTCAATATAAAGATCTGATGTGGCTTGACATTCAATTCATAAGGTTTTCCATTAATCCTGGTCTATCAGAAAATGCTTCTTTGTATTTTACCACCACATTTTCTAGCTCTCTTTTTTCCATCTGCATCAATAACATCAACACTCTTTACTTTAGTCTGTATTTCCTTTACTATCTCAGAACAAACGTCACTCTGATTCTGATTCCCATTTCTCTGTGGAATATCTTCCTCTTTATCCACTTCTCACTAAAACACTCATGCATTGTGCTTAGATAGTGCTTATCATGCTTGGTACTAACCACATTATCAAATTTAATTTGTCTCTGAGAACCATTTACTGTTTGGGTCATATTACCTTTTCCCAAATACATAATTGCTGCATGGTCCACCAACAAACCCGTCCCTATTGTCAATCTAGTACAAAGCTTTGGAACCTCCATAGCACAAATCTCCAACAACATTCGTTGAACATTTACCTCTAGTAACGTCTGATTCATTATTTTCTGACTTTTTCCTCCTGCTGCACCTATAACTCTGTCTCCTTGTAACAGCAATACTGGTACCTCACTCCTACATCTTATTTTGTCATAGAGCCCCTACGCCACAACACATAAATCATTACCTGTATCAGTAACAGCAGTTACTATAATCGCATTAATTTACGTGCCTACAACCAGTTGGTATTCCTCTTTACTACATTTATTTCATCTCCTCCAAAAACAATGTCTGTAGTATTCCCAGAACTTTTCCTTATTGACCTCTACATAGTCAATGCTCCATCACTTATCTGACCTTGTGTTCAGACCTCACAGAAACTCATGTCTAGCTTTCCGTTTCCTGGTCTCCCTTGTTGAGATTTCTTTCTGTCCTGTCAATATTACGTTTCTCATTTTATTCATGACGTCGCCTGTTGCTGTGATTATTATTACACTCAGGTTCCAGCCTCCTCTGCCACATCTGTTGAACCCATTGCCATGTCCCTCACCGTCTCTCCCATCTTGATGGTCCCTCTGCTCGTTATGGGTCCTGCTTTGTTCCTTCAGATTACCACTTTCTCTCGATCTCTAATTTACTTCTCTCCAGACATTACTTGATGTTTCCTCCCCTGAAATTCAATCCAGCTGATCTAAAGCTTCTAAAATATCTTCTGTTTTCTTTGCCGATATCCCAGTTTATTTTTTCTGAACACTGCCTGTTATTTTGACCAGTACTAAAGGAATAGGTCTTCCTCACTAAGTGGGTTTTCTAAATACAAGTTATTCTGGCCGAAACTTTGAAAATAATATTTGTAGCTGTCATACTCACCGGCTAATAAATTTCTCCCGAGGAAGATGCTATTTCTAATATTGCACTGAGTACTGTTAGACCAGTACCTGTCGGAGACTTTTTTGATAAATTCGTCATATATCCGACACGATTCGCCATCTTTCATTACTCATGAAAGAGCTTTTCCTCTAATTCTTCTCGTAACATATCCTATTTTCCTCTTCTCGTCCCATTTTTGTGGTGATAGACCCTGGAACTGTTTCATAAATGCTTTAGGATGAAGTTTCCCTTTTGCCGAAAAATTATGTAAAGTACAAACTTTTAAATAGCGAACTTCATCTGTTTTACTATTATATACAGCAATAATATATTTTGATTTTGAATATATTTTCTTTTGAAACCTTCTGGCAAAAATCTCAGTGCCTCTGCTAATAAAATCACTGAATATCTTTTTTGTATTTGTTTCTATTGGAGATATTCCGTTAGACAAAGCTGTCTCAGTTTCATCTACTTTCTCATTACATTGGAGATCGATGATTACATTTTTCAGTCTCCTAAAGAAAATTATCATCTAAAATTTTCACAATCTGCTCTTTAATAAATACTGTGGTATACTAAGAATAATTTCCACTGCTGGTTCGTTTTTACAAATTTTGAGCCACTGTGAGCTGTCACTTGATTATAATCTGAATTTTTTCATCTACTAGTTGGAAATTTCGGTTCGTATCCCTAATACACTCCTGGAAATTGAAATAAGAACACCGTGAATTCATTGTCCCAGGAAGGGGAAACTTTATTGACACATTCCTGGGGTCAGATACATCACATGATCACACTGACAGAACCACAGGCACATAGACACAGGCAACAGAGCATGCACAATGTCGGCACTAGTACAGTGTATATCCAGCAATGCAGGCTGCTATTCTCCCATGGAGACGATCGTAGAGATGCTGGATGTAGTCCTGTGGAACGGCTTGCCATGCCATTTCCACCTGGCGCCTCAGTTGGACCAGCGTTCGTGCTGGACGTGCAGACCGCGTGAGACGACGCTTCATCCAGTCCCAAACATGCTCAATGGGGGACAGATCCGGAGATCTTGCTGGCCAGGGTAGTTGACTTACACCTTCTAGAGCACGTTGGGTGGCACGGGATACATGCGGACGTGCATTGTCCAGTTGGAACAGCAAGTTCCCTTGCCGGTCTAGGAATGGTAGAACGATGGGTTCGATGACGGTTTGTATGTACCGTGCACTATTCAGTGTTCCCTCGACGATCACCAGTGGTGTACGGCCAGTGTAGGAGATCGCTCCCCACACCATGATGCCGGGTGTTGGCCCTGTGTGCCTCGGTCGTATGCAGTCCTGATTGTGGCGCTCACCTGCACGGCGCCAAACACGCATACGACCATCATTGGCACCAAGGCAGAAGCGACTCTCATCGCTGAAGACGACACGTCTCCAATCGTCCCTCCATTCACGCCTGTCGCGACACCACTGGAGGCGGGCTGCACGATGTTGGGGCGTGAGCGGAAGACGGCCTAACGGTGTGCGGGACCGTAGCCCAGTTTCATGGAGACGGTTGCGAATGGTCCTCGCCGATACCCCAGGAGCAACAGTGTCCCTAATTTGCTGGGAAGTGGCGGTGCGGTCCCCTACGGCACTGCGTAGGATCCTACGGTCTTGGCGTGCATCCGTGCGTCGCTGCGGTCCGGTCCCAGGTCGACGGGCACGTGCACCTTCCGCCGACCACTGGCGACAACATCGATGTACTGTGGAAACCTCACGCCCCACGTGTTGAGCAATTCGGCGGTACGTCCACCCGGCCTCCCGCATGCCCACTATACGTCCTCGCTCAAAGTCCGTCAACTGCACATACGGTTCACGTCCACGCTGTCGCGGCATGCTACCAGTGTTAAAGACTGCGATGGAGCTCCGTATGCCACGGCAAACTGGCTGACACTGACGGCGGCGGTGCACAAATGCTGCGCAGCTAGCGCCATTCGACGGCCAACACCGCGGTTCCTGGTGTGTCCGCTGTGCCGTGCGTGTGATCATTGCTTGTACAGCCCTCTCGCAGTGTCCGGAGCAAGTATGGTGCGTCTGACACACCGGTGTCAATGTGTTCTTTTTTCCGTTTCCAGGAGTGTATATGTATCCTGCCTATTAGCTATGCCCTTGTTCATTTCTTTCATTATTTTTAACAACCGTTCCTTAGTGTCTCCAGTATGTTACACTATTATCTTATTAGTTGCTTCGATTTTTTGGTTATTTTCTCTAGTTTCTTGTTAGTTGCTGTAGCAGTTTCTTCTGTTTTGCTGTCGTCGTTTCCAGTTTTTGTATTAATTGTATGGTTTCTGTAGCACGGCTGAAAACATGGCTTGAATTTTTCGTCCTGAACTATTGATTTCGTTAGGTTCATTTGCTGTCTCAGATTTTTCTTAACCACAGCCTGAGTGTCTGACCCAGCAGCATTTTCTGTGGCTCTAAAGTGTTTAATAGCATTTCCTGCCCCTCATTTGCTATAATTTCATTCAACCTCACCACAGGGCCTTCTTTCGATTTGCAAGCTGAAATACATCACGTGTCTCTGAAAAGTTAGAGGTCTCCTCAGCCATACTCTGACTAATATTTGGCTGGCTCATTTCACTTTCAGTTGTCCTTATGCTTATAAGCAACATAAACTATATGCGACAGAAGTCTATCACTTTAAATTACTATGAAAGTTTTGTCTTTTACTGAGGGCAGTAACGCTCCGCTGCCTCGGCATGCGTCGAACTCAGCAACTCAGCTACCTGTTCTCTGTTGTTGTCTTGTGCAGAATTGCCGTCCATGCGATGCCGTCGCTTCGCGTTGTTTCCTCTGGTTACGCGACTTTCCTTACCACGTTGGACGTCCTTATCTTCTTACTTATGCTATTAAACTTATCACTTTACGTAGCAAACTTCCAGCATTACTTAACACAAACAGTTCTCATTTTAATAACTTCTAACTGTTATTGTTCACGTCCCGCTTCATTTCTCGTCGCATTCTGCATCGAAATCTCACTTCCTATTTTGCATATAAATTTGTAATAAACAGTTTCTTCCGCCGCAAGTTATTTTTCTACAGCTGTAAGTCACTCACAAAATGGTACATGGAAGACAAATCCACTGCAAATTATCAAAATTGCAACAACGTGCAAGAAGCATCCATTGTACTCGATAAAAATATGCGAGAAATTCATCTCTCCTCAAGGGATGCCAAATGCAAGAACCCCACCTGCAGTAAACCTGCAGTAATGTCCCAGATCAGCATGTGATACCGTAGATGGTGGTATACGGGGCGTTCAGTTTACAACTGTAAACGCCTTCCTGCCCGAGTTTTGCGACATTTAAACCACTCCGCCCTTGAACTGACTTAATGAGCCGCCGTTTAGGAATTCTTCCTAGCTGTTGTGTGGAGGTGCTCTCCTAGGAGCGTCGTTGCATTCTGAAAGTGCATAACTACTCTCTGTCTTTTACACAACGGAGTAGGAAGAAGTTTCTTGTGCAAATAATTTTTAAAGCGAATTTCACTGTGGTGAAATGAACTTGTTCACACTGATTATAAGCTGGCAATTAACGGTATGAGAGCATGGTCTACCGCGCGACTAGATCGAAAGGCATCCTGTCGACGATCGCCGACTGTGGCCCACAGTCTGTAACTTGAGCATACAATCGTTATAATTGGTATAAGATCGTACACCTTCGGTTATGCCAAAGTTATTCATTTATTTATTTATATCAAAGTTTTCTAGCATTGTGAAATCACTGACAGATCCTATTTAAGACCTGTAGGCTCCTCCTAACGTCTGAGTGTTAAAAGGCAACTTTTGTTAGGAAAAATTTATTAATAACAATTACTTGATTCGCTCCAGAATAAATGTACTTTACCTACGTTTCTCTTTGCTGTCGTCATGAGCGCTTTCTCCATCGGCCCCCGATCCCACCCTTTCTGAAAGCGCCTGATGGCCAACGGCCTCTGCTAGCCAATATGGGAACCTACTATTCACTCCACACTCCATACGTAAAGCAGCGTGGATGCATTTACGTATGTGAAATACCAAAACCAGAAATCAAGTAAAATGATCTCTTATCAGCACATAAAGGGTATTTGCAAAGAATGATAATGACCACACGCACTAACTACATTTCAGTGACACGTTCTTCCAGCACACGAACAGAATACAGCTTGTAACGAACTGAAACTACACCAGAATGAAATATGCTCCCTTCCTCCCTTCCTCTTTCCATCCACCTTGTTACTACTAGCACGGGCTAAAATTAGAGGCAAAAGGTACACAGCTCTTGTTGCATGAAACTTCGTCACACTGTCTACCACACCCGGGATTTCGAAGGCTATATGGGAAGGGATTGATAAGAATGCTAATAAGTATGATTAATGATAACCACCCTTCCCCCACAAACATTCACTACTGGCCATTAAAATTGACGCAACACGAAGATGACGTGCTACAGACGCGAAATTTAACCGACAGGAAGAAGATGCTGTGATATGCAAATGATTAGCTCTTCAGAGCATTCACACCAGGTTGGCGCCAGTGGCGACACCTACAACGTGATGAGATGAGGAAAGTTTCCAACCGACTTCTCGTACACAAACAGCAGTTGACCGGCGTTGCCTGGTGAAACGTTGTTGTGATGCGTCGTGTAAGAAGGAGAAATGCGTACCATCACGTTTCCGACTTTGATAAAGGTCGGATTGTAGCCTATCACGATTGCGGTTTATCGTATCGCGACATTGCTGCTCGTGTTGGTCGAGACCCAAAGAGTGTTAGCTGAATATGGAATCGGTTGGTTCAGGAGGGTAATACGGAACGCCGTGCTGGATCCCGACGGCCTCGTATTACAAGCATTCGAGATGACAGGCATCTTATCCGCATAGCTGTAACGGATTGTGCAGTCAAGTCTCGATCCCTGAGTCAACAGATTGGGGCGTTTGCAAGAAAACAACCATCTGCACGAACAGTTCGACGACGTTTACAGCATCATGGACTATCAGCTCGGAGACCATGTTGGCGGTTACCCTACACGCTGCATCACAGACAGGAGCGCCTGCGATGGTGTACTCAACGACGAACCTGGGTGCACGAACGGCAATACGTCATTTCTGCGGATGAATCCAGGTTCTGTGTGCAGCATCATGATGGTCGTATCCGTGTTTGGTGACATCGCGGTGAACGCACATTGGAAGCGTGTATTGGTCATCTCCATACTGGCTTATCTCCCGGCGTGATGGTATGGGGTGTCATTGGTTACACGTCTCGGTCACCTCTTGTTCGCATTGACGGCACTTTGAACAGTGGACGGTACGATTCAGATGTGTTACGACCCGTGGCTCTACCCTTCATTCGATCCCTGCGAAACTGTGTATTTCAGCAGGACATAGCACGACCGCAGGTCCTGTACGGGCCTTTCTGGATACAGAAAATGTTCGACTGCTGCCCTGGCCAGCACATTCTCCAGATCTCTCACCAATTCAAAACGTCTGGTCAATGGTGGCCGAGCAACTGGCTCGTCACAATACGCCAGTCACTACTCTTGATGAACTGTGGTATCGTGTTGTAGCTGCATGGGCAGCTGTACCTGTACACGCCATCCAAGCTCTGTTTGACTCAATGTCCAGGCGTGTCAAGGCCGTTATTATGGCCAGTGGTGGTTGCTTTTGGTACTGATTTCTCAGGATCTATACACCCGAACTGCGTGAAAATGTAATCACATGTCAGTTCTAGTATTACATATTTGTCCAATGAATACCCGTTCATCATCTGCATTTCTTCTAGGTGCAGCAATTTTAATGGCCAGTAGTGTATATTTCATCCCAGTTACAATTCCACTGTTGGCTAATGTAACAATCCACTGATCCTGCACTAAGTGTGCGATGTCGTGGTGGCTCACATGGCACCCTCTGACAGGAGGGAAGCCCACAGCATCAGAGTATGTCTACAGGAACAGAAGGTGGGCGGTAGCTGCGGCTAGCTTCTTCCTAGTTTCGATTGTCGATTACTCCCTGGCCCCACCAGTTAGGCTTCCACAGGGACAGATGATGAATGTCGCGCACAGATTCATATCAATCTTGACTCCAACTGCAGCAATGAGGTTTGCAGCGGCAAATTCCTCCTGGTAGGACTCGTTGTTCCATCAGAGTTCCAAGATGGTCTCCACTAACAGACGATAGGCCAACATAGGTCCATCCTCCAGGTTGGTAGGCTGTGAAATGAGTACAAACAGATGAATGCACCATACAGGTGTCATATGTATACAGAAACTATCTTGTGCGCATTGTTATTCCAATGAGATGATGACTTGATTTGTCCTGTTATCCTGCACTGCAGAAGGGGGAAAACGTATAGCAGAAGAAAAATAAGTAGTTACAAAATGTAGCAATAGATGGCGATGTAAGCACCATAATTTAATAGTAGTCGATTACAAATGACAAATTAATCATACAACAATGAATAAGGTGTACGTTTGATATTAAACAAACTGTACTACTCAGTGTGCATGGTTGTATAAATGAGTTACTGTTAGTTACGTAAGACCATCCACCACATCAAACTCGCATCACATCAAAAGGGAAAAATCGGGTTTTAATTGTCCTGAGACCAAAAGTCACATAAAAAGCATCAGTCACATCGGTTTTAAATTGTCCTGAGGCCAAAAGCCGCATACAAAGCATCAATCACGTAGGTTCTTAACTGTCCTGAGGCCATAAACCGCATAAAAAGCATGAATCAAAATCAAATTGGATTATTAATTTCCATGTGACTGGCGCAAAACATTTTCAATATGCTGTCCACCGTTTCCTGCAACAAGCAGAAATCGAGAAACAGCATGTTCCACAATTGACTGAAGTGTTTCCACGGTCACTTTCGGAATGTGTTGCGCAATGCGTGCCTTCAATGTAGCTAAGTTTGCAGTCGGAACACTGAACACAACATCTTTCAGATAGCCCCACAGTCAGAAGACACACGGATTAAGATCAGGTGATTGGGACAGCCAGGCTGTAGAGAAATGACGGCTGATAATTCCAGCATTTTCCGAAATGGCGCCTCAGTAGCTGCCTAACTGGATTTGCAATGTACGGAGGTTCCCACCTTGCATAAAAATAGTCCCATCCACACATCCACGTTTTTGGAGAGCTGGAATGACGTTGTTGCGCAAAAGATACTCATAGCGTTTACCAGTGACGGTACAGGTAACAGGATCGTAAGCACCTGTCTCTTCTAATAAATATGGCCCTATGATAAATGATGCCGTAAACCCGCACCACACAGCGACCTTTTCAGGATGAAGTGGTACTGGTTGATTTGCGTGTGTATTTTCCGTTGCCCATATTCGACAATTCTGTGTACTGACATATCCTGTCAGACGGAAGTGGGCTTCATCTGTCCACAAAATCTTCCGCGGCCAATCGTTGACCACTTCCATGCGAACAAAAAATTCTAAAGAAAGGTCTCTCTTGCCGTGCAGGTCAACAGGAAGTAACTCGTGCACATGAGTAATTTTGAATGGATAGCAAAGAAGGATGTTTCGTAGGATTTTACGCACCGTTGTCACGGGTATCTCCAATGTTCGGGCAATTCTCCGAGCACTACAGGTTTGCACACCACCACTCGTTTCCTCCTGCATTGCTGCGGTCGCAGCTTCCACTGACGTCGAATCAATTCGTTTCCTCCCTCTTTGCACACCAAAAGAACCCGCCTTTTCGAATTTCCGAATTATTTTCTCCAGACCCACGGCAGTCGTCGGACCAAAGCCCTTATTCAAACACTTCAGTGTCCGGAAGTTCTGCAGAGCGACGTGTGCACAGTCGTCGTTCTTGTAATACAGTTTTACAAGCAGAGCGAGATCCTGCATTGAAACAGTCACGGCGAAAGTCGCAGAAGCGGAAGGAGGAAAACCCGTGTACCCGGCGTTTTTATAACAACTTCAAAGGTTCGTGCGCATGACAGGTGTTTTCATTTATCTATTCTGACACATACAGCGCAGGCATCTATTGATAAATTTTCACACTAGATTTTTCTTCTGCCATAGGTTTTCGTCCTTCTCCGATAATTTTGACGTGATTCTACCAGCGATGTTACTTCTACAGCGTTTTGAAAGTTGAATTATAATCACCGTGTACTTACATTTTTAAAATAATACTTGTTGTGTCTTGAATAGGAACTGAAATACTTTTTCTAATATTTATTTTCAATTCAGTTACCAATGATATTCATGCAATATCCAACTTAGTTGTATTAGTACAGCAATATATTTGAGAGTAAAACCTCCAAATAAGTACAATGAAAATAGTGACAAATATTACATCGTTACAGGTGCATAAAGAGTTGTTAAAGTCTAGGATAGGAAACATTTCTACAAAAAATTATTATGTCTATATTTTTCATTTCCTATGCATATTACTATCTGATTTGCATATTCCAAATTTTATAAAAAATTGTAAAGAGTAACTAAGTGTGTGGATGTCAGTTTTCTGTCTTTTTACAGCACAGAAGAATAACTGGCATTAAATTATCTGTACTTAAGAAACTATATTCTTTTCGATTCTTCCCGTCCTTCTCAATTTACCTACCCATAATCTTTTCTTTGCTAATAATGGTGTCCCTACAGACATACAACAAACCAAGATTTGCTATGTGGTTTTCCTCGCAACTGTTTCTCAAACATGTCTTAATGATTTTTAGTGTCAAGGAAGATGTTTCTGCAGTTGTAGCCGACATGGGAAGAGAAGAAAGGACCAGTATTATCGAGCTAAGGGAAAATTCCTGGAGTGCAAAACTTCAAACATCCTGGCAAAAGCCTTTTGCTTGTACCTTCCCTTTCCATTTTGCTACCCACAGCTTGAGCTTTGCCTTCAGATTAGAGATGCAGACACTTTCGTCCTCCCTAATTACTCAGTGGCACTTTGCGGCACTTTCCGAAATGGCGCTTCAACAGCTGCTTAACTGTATTTGCAATGTGTGGCACTTTTTGCAGCTCTCATCGTTCACCAATGGACTTCGTTGGAGATGAGAAGATTTTTAGATGAGGTGTATTGCTATTGTAGGAAATGGGACCATATTTCTAGAATCTGTTTTCTACATCAGATTAGGCATAAAGCCATTGACCTACAAATATATTTCTGTACTTGGTGAAACAACGTGGGCCCTGTCAACTTGTTGATGTGTGATGCTGGTTGCTTGAATGATGCTTCCTGTAATATCTGCCAGTTTTTGGGTTTTATCATACAGCAGGCTGAATTCTACAACCACATTTTCTCACATTGTTATCAAAACTGAGACAGTATCGGTCCGTATTGCTAACATCAAGAGCTTCTTTTCGTAAAAACCAACGGAGAGATAATGCTTGGCAGAGCACTCAAAGGCTATGATGAATTCTCCATTGCTGACTGCATATAAAAAAGGGTCCGTACTGTTACGCTAGGGGTGACACTTAAAAAATTGTAGCCATTGTCAAATCTCCTGAAGACACGACGAGATTTGTCGAGGTTTTTTTTTTTTTTTTTTTTTTTAGAATAATTACTACTGACAGATACCTTTCTACGTACTTTGTTTCACACATGGAGATAAGCTGGTTCTCTACATGCATTATGCGTACAGCGCTCCTTTTTGGCAAAGCAGCAAAAAAAAAAAGACAACTTTTGTAACGAACCGAAGTGAGATCCACACAAACTGCACAACAGAGCACTTAGACAACTAAAATGAATGAAACAAGGGACTTGTTCAGGATTTTTTTTTTTTTTTTTTTTAGTGATTGCCACCACAATCACAGAACTCATGACGTGACGGACCAGCCATCAATTGCAATAGCACTATATTCATTAAGATCGAGATTAATGCTTCTCGTAGTATGTAACACAGTTTTACCTTATCTGGGGATCTTTACTCTCTTCATCTGCTTTTCCTTTGTCAAATGTATGAGATTATCTTGACATCCGAACAATCAGGATGAATATAGCATGACAAAGATTTGCTATTACTGTGATTTTTGTTAATAAATAAATATATCCCGTAAAAATGCTTTATTTTCAACCCTATCAAACAATAGGAGCACTCACAGTTTATAATATGCCAACAATTACACTTGCAACAGAACGGTCTAGTAACAGTCTGAACGTTTCTCAAATTAGTAGGGAATTTCAGAATTGACAATTTGATAGGACATCAACTCTGTAAATTGACTTCAATGGCAATTTGGTAGCATACTAAAGCTGAATTTGATAGAATTGTCTGTAAAAATAGTAATTTGCTAGCATGTAAATTGAGGAAATTGGTAGAACTGGTTGCAAAAATAGTAAATTGGTAAAACACCAAATCCGGGAGTTGTTAAAATAGGTAGAAGAGACCAAAATGCAGATGTACCAGACAAAAACGAGTTGATGCTTGTCAACTACATTCATTATTGCAGATGTGCATTTACATTAAAATACCCGATTGCAGTGCAATATTTAGACAGCCAATACATGAGTATTGAGACTGCTGTAGCTGCTCCTACTTAAAATGTACACAGTAGCCCACCGGCCCGCTTCATGACAGACGCACACAAGCTAGCTGTGAGCAATATCCAATATGATGCATGCGCCAGCCACCGCGATTTCCTGCTGATTTACGTGCATTTCACTAAACAGGAACAGCCGCGCCATCCACCAGATGTGAAGCGCGATATCGACATCACTTCACAGCATTTTTTTAATTTTTTTTATTTTTTTTCAGTCTTCTGACTGCGGCTCGCCACGAATTCCTCTCCTTTGCTAACCTCTTCATCTCAGAGTAGCACTTGCAACCTACGTCCTTAATTATTTGCTGGATGTATTCCAGTCTCTATCTTCCTCTACAGTTTTACCCTCTACGACTCCATCTTTTACCATGAAAGTCATTCCCTCATGTCTTAAAAGATGTCCTACCATCCTGTCCCTTCTTCTTATCAGTGTTTTCCACATATTGGTTTCCTCTCCGATTCTGCGTAGAACTTCCTCATTCCTTACCTTATCAGTCCACCTAATTTTCATCATTCGTCTGTAGCACCACATCTCAAATGCTTCGATACTCGTCTGTTCCAGTTTTTCCACAGTCCATGTTTCACTACCACACAATACTGTACTGCAGACATACATTCTCAGAAATTTCTTCCTCAATTTAAAAATGGTTCAAATGGTTCTGAGCACTATGGGACTTAACTGCTGTGGGCATCAGCCCCCTAGAACTTAGAACTACTTAACCTAACTAACCTAAGGACATCACACACATCCATGCCCGAGGCAGGATTCGAACCAGCGACCGTAGCAGCCGCGCGGTTCCAGACTGAAATGCCTAGAACCGCTCGGCCACAACGGCCGGCCGAGTAAGAGTTATGTATGTGTTATTTATTTCTCTATAAAACCTTCTATATACAATACAAATGACAATGTCATCATGGCCGAGTGGATGAAACCATCTTATCCCAAGGGTCTTAAGTAAGTGGTACACTACCTGCAAATAGCCTTCTTGGGTTCGCGTCGGAACATATTGTGGAGATCCCAGAATATTCCTTCGAGATGTGTGTTAGATATCTTCATGTGGTGACAGATGCTGCTGTCACTGCTGCAAGACGCGGCTGATAATCCCGTGGCGGCATCAAAATTTACGAGAACAGGGCCGGCACGCATGTGCCGGGAAGACTCCCGCATCTGGTGGAAAGCGGCGCTCATAGTGCCGACTGCTGGTAGCCGCAGAAAGGCCTTCCGTGCGTGTGCTGTGGGCAACGACGGCGGTGCCGGACGATCCTGTGATTAAAAGCTGAATTAAATTCCAGCAGTGCGCTGCGTCGAGTCACGAATCGGAATTTCTTGTTTTTCCTGTCTTAATTTAATAGCAGCCAATGCTGGATTTCAGGCAGCGCTTAATTGAAAATCTGCCTCTGTTGATAAGGTTGTGCCCCGCTTGGACATGTATGGCCTCCGTACGCACAAAGTCCCAGAAAGACTGCGCTGAGAATAAAAACTTCCTTCTCGTAGAAAATGCACCACCCCACGTCCAATCAGTGCTCCAATACAGTTAATTTACGAAATTGTTCCAGGCGTGTATGATGATGGTGTTCAATACAATGTCCTGGCGTGATTGAGCAAGTCTGTCTAATATATCATTCCCCGTATTAGTATGGGATATTATACAGGGTGTTCGGAAATTCCCGTTACAACCTTCTGGGACTTGTAGAGGGGAGTGAGTATATCATGATTATAGGAATCCGAGTGCGGAGAGGTACCGTTTCCGTGCTACAGCCATTTGAAAAAACTAAGTTTCCTAGTTAGGTATGCAACAGGGCAGTCATGATGTGGGGTGGTTGCGTAGGATCGGCTGATGTTATTTAATTCCTGTCCTACCTCTCCCACCTGTTTCGAGCCTCATTCACGAATGTGAGAGTGTTAATGTCAAAGCTCACGGTAATGCAAGGGTTTCTCGTCGCCTTTATCTACACCTTATTCCACAATGTCAAACTCCGCCGCACACCATTTTCGGCACAGTTATGTGATGGCTTCGAGCCACGGTACCTTCACCGTCAGCAGGCTTAGCTGTGGTGCTCTGAGGTAATGCCAAACATCCGAACTATAAGAGGAAATGGTTCATCACGTTGAAGAGAATCCATTAGCGAGTACACTTTCTATTTATTTGGCTATTCATGAAAAAATGATCAAATGTGTGTGAAATCTTATGGGACTTAACTGCTAAGATCATCAGTCCCTAAGCTTACACACTACTTAATCTAAATTGTCCTAAGGACAAACACACACACCTATGCCCGAGGGGAGGACTCGAACCTCACCCTGCACCAGCCGCACAGTCCATGACTGCAGCGTCTTAGACAGCACGGCAAATCCCGAGTGGCTGCTATTAATGAATGGAATTGTATAACAAATTATGTATTTGGTAATACTTAATCAATTACTAGCAAAAGTGGTCCATATACCAATATGTTTTCAAACGACTGTAGCACAGAAACGGTACGTTTCCGGACATGGCTTCCAATTCAAAATACTACGTACTCATTCTCCTCTGCAAATCCTGGAGGTTTATAACGAGAATTTCCAAACACTCAGTATGCACTACGTTTACTAAGACCAAGATCGTCTTTGACCGAAAGAACATTTTCCTTAATTTAGCTCGTGGCCGAAAAATACAGTTTGTGTCAGGTCTCTTGAGGACTTTTTCTGTTCTTGAAGACGTACCGCCGAGATACGGCAAGAGAGCCATTGCAATGAGTGTTTCAACATCTTCATTTACGTCCCGACTTTTAACTTTCTTAGAACAGAATGCATGACGTATCAGAATAAACGTTCTGCTGGGACATTGTTCTTAGGTTTTGTAGCTCACCAGGCATGTATCAAAGAGCGTATTACTCAGGACGGCTACGGATTCAGTCCTGAAAGTGCAACTCTGAGTTGGTCTGCGGTAGATTCTATGTTCCAGTGTACCATCGAGTTTTCTTGCAAGTATGACATCCAGGAATGATAAAATATCATATTTTTTCCACTTCCGCGGTAAGCCCCATATTCGGCTGGATCGAGTTGAAACTCTGTAGAAACAAAATTAATATCTCTATCCCGTGGAGCACACCACAAAGGTAACGTCCTAATACCGTCCGAAGCAGGAAGGTTGAAGACATGCCGGCAGCAAGGCGTTTTCCTCAGGTCTTCCTTAAAATACTTGCCCATCATGGGAGTCAGAGGACTTTCCGTCATCGTCCAGTTTTCAAAACACTAGTTATTCAATAAGATTAGGTTAGCTTATGCTTTTCTCAAATTTGTTGCTGAGAAACTCTTAGTCCTGCAGAGCTACTACCGTAAAGAAAGATACAGCATTAAAGCTAAGGAAAACGTCCGACAGTTGTAGCTGAAGCGTCTTCAAGCGTCCGATAAAGTCTTCTGATTCCAAATAAGTTGGTCGCCTATGCCTTAGTACACTTTGGTTTAGCGCCGAAGTCCACTTTCATTTGGATGGGTTCGTCAATAAGCAAAACTGGTGCATTCGGAGGACTGAGAATCCACATTTAGTGATCTGGAAGTCTTTTCATCCTCAACGGGTGATGGTGTGGTGTGCAATGCCAAGTCACGGAATAATCGGTGCGATATTCCTTGATGGCATCGAACGCTAAGAGAAGGTTTTGGAAGATGATTTCACCCCCCGTTACGCAAAGTGAGCCTGGTATGGACAAGACGCGTTTCATGCAAGACGTAGCTCAAGCCCATCGAAACAGGAGAGTGTTTGATTTCCTGGAGGAGCACTTTGGCGATCGCATCCTGGCTCTGCGGTACCCGGAGTCCACTGGCATAGGCCTCGATTGGCCGTCATATTCTGCAGATCTGAATACATACGACTCCTTTTTGTGGGGCTATATTAAAGACAAGGTGTACAGAAATAACCCCGAAACCTTTGCTGAGCTGAAAACAGCCTTTCAAGAGGTCATCGACAGCATCGATTTTCCAGCACTTCAGCGGGTCATGCAGAAATTCTCTACACGTCAGCGCCACGTCATCACCAATGATGGCAGGCATATCGAATATGACATAACCTTAATGTTAATACTTATAGTGACGTTTACAAGAGGAACAAAGTGTGTGCATGGTTTTTTTTTCATACAGTTCAGTAACTATCACCCTGTATCTTCAGTAGGCTGTGTAGTATTGGGGGAACTGCAGCTTGCTGGAGCAGGCCCTTAAAGATTTTGGACAGACCAAAGATCTTCTTGAGAAGCTCTAAAGCTTTTCTCCGATTCTTGCCAGTGGGATCGTCTCTTAGCTTGCGATAAGCAGGATCGTCGAGCAGTGCCTCTATCTTGCGGTTGTATTCACCTCATGGAGAAGGTAATTTATATCGCAAGCCATATGTAATCTTGCAAAGCAATATTCATTCCTCTTTTTGGTATTCTAGACATAAATACGTGCTTTTGCAGCAGCAATGAATATCCGAAAAGAAATTAAACTGGAGCTTGCCCCCATTACCTGGATCAAAAAAGGGTGTACATATCAAAATGAAATAGACACCCTAGTGCATTAACAAAACTTCTTTTCTCCATGTCAGAAAAATGGCTCAGAATGATACACAGTAAAAGTTCCGTATCACTCTGCAACTTACTCGCCCCACGATGTCAGGTGTTTCCCTTATTGGCAAGTAAAATAACGAGGACCTGGTCATCTCTTAAGTCTCGTAGAGCCTTCCTTTCTGCTGAACAGACATTAAATAGTTTTGGGGGGGACTCATTTTAAAATACGGCTTTTGTCCATCGTAATCTCTTTTACAGTGTCACAGGGAAGTTTCAGATTTGCCTGTGCTATCCCAGCTATCAGATGTATGAATGAAACATTGTGAGATTGGCACAATACGGTCCGACAGCAAACCCAAGAAGACGGTTTGCAATAGATCCGTCGGGAAAGCTTGAAAAGTCATTACCCCATCTATCAACAGCAAACGAAAGACGCCTGAAAATTTGGCACCTGTTGCACTTGGTGCTCAGCTGCAGTTAACTTTACGTCTTTAGGAACCTTAGGAGTATCCATTTCTTCTAGAGACTTCGAAACCATCGTGAATAATAAAGACATCTGTTAAAATACAAATGCTTCGTTTTATTGTTGTAACGTGGCGAACAGACAGGAGGGAGAATCGGAAAAAGTATTCAAGCGTATTCGACAAACGTAAATTAACCAAGGATTAAGTGTACCTAAATTCAGAGTATTTTCCATAAGATAACTTACAGCTTGACTGGAAAAATAACAATGTCAGTCTCCTGTACGTTATGTTCCCAAAATATCGCTCTTGTTACAATGAGGGTGATGAATTTGGCTGCATACTCAGTCCTAAGAAGTTTAAAAAAGGGGAACCCACAATGGTGATTAATTGCTCTAATCTAAATGACGCCTTAAACGTGGAGCTGTAGACGAGCGTATTGAATATGAATCATCACAAAACGTCCCTACAGGCACTGCAGCATATGTATTATTGTTACACAACCGTATCATAAGTTACTCACCTCTCAAAGGTGGAACAAAGTGTAGTATAAATGTAGATGCATCCCACCAAATGCACCATACCTCAAAACGCCTCAGAGTGCAAATATTAATCACAATGGGCAGGGTCTTTAGGTGTGTGAACCATTTGTGTTTCAAGATGTTGCACCGACTGTATTCTCCAACACCGGACATTAATTAACGAAGTATTCCACAATCGTTGGTTCACCCAAACCATTGAGTACAGTACAATGTGCATTGCACGTCTTACTTGTTATTGTTACGGAAAACGGTGTAATGACGAGGGTCTGTCGTATGAGAACAGGGTGACATCGCTATGCATTTACTGTCACAGAAATAGTATAGTTTACGTCAAAGGCAATGAAAAACTGTTGTGGCTGCGTATCCTCAAGAGTCAACCAAAATGTAATCTCGAGGAGTGCAATTGCCCAACAGTTCGAAGATTCAAGCAAATGTATGGTGGCAACAACAGCTGCTGTTATATGTGCGCATCAAGAAATGTAAAATTTCTTTAAGTTTGATTATCATTAAATAATTTTCTTGTATAAAATGGTTAGTATCTATTTATTCGCTACACACATTCCGCCGCCTATCTCACAGGCTTAAAATTAGAGCTTAACATATGTTGCTTACGCTGCTCACAAAGAATTGAAAAAATAATTTAAGAGACTTCATCTTTATTATACTGGAAATGAAAGCCTGCTACCGCATTCCAATGTGGGCCTTTCTATATAGGGTACATTCCCAATCACTGAATAAGTGAATTGATGTACTCACCTCATCTGAAAAGTCGACTCTTTTCTTAGCCTCCATGCTCTGCTCTGGCAGGCCCAACTGCAGATGATGTCTGATGAGGGTGAGTCTCAATGGCCAACTACGCTTAGGCCCCACGTCCTCAGACGATACTACATACATTGCGTGAACATGCTTGCTAATGTTGTGACACTAACTGAGCTCTCCAAATTACGCATATGCATATGCATATGCGTGAATTCTCTGCACTCTTCATAGTGCAATGAATGTTGTGGCATTATTTGCGTTTCCGAAAATTACGCATATGTGCAGCGACTGATGCCATAATGTGAAATACCATCTTGTAGTCATACTTCTTTTTGCAGGACTGACCTGTCGGAATGTGTCATAAACACGCCAGAGCTATGCGCAAGCTATCAGTTACCTTATCAGCATAAGCAAGTTCATCCCCCTTCTGGGAGATATTGCTGCTAAAAAGGCTTGTACCAATGCCCAGAATACTAAAAACGGGGATGAATCTTGCTTTGCAAAGGCCGCTTCTGGCTTCCAATAGAAACTACCCTAAACACACTTTTATTACGGATACATATGAAACAACTGACATTTGTGGGCATTGTAACTTCAGTCCCTGGTATCCTACAACATTCCCAAAAGTGAAAAGACAGAATCCTGATCTTATGGTTCATGTTTACGGTCTGGGTGTAGATGAGACAAAAAGCAAGCCGGAGATGTGAGGCATAAAGTAGTCTGACCTCTCTACTTTTCCAAAGCAACCAGCCAGTGCCACAACCCGTAGATTTACTACTACCGTTCAATGATGAGAAGCATCACAATATCTGGATCAAGAACACGTACCACCCTCATTCCTCTCAGTTGTCAAAACAGTGTGGCGGAAGACATTTTTGCCATACACACCTTAACTCCTTTACTAAGCGTGAGAATTGCTCAAGCCAGGAACTGGTACATGTGGAAACGCCCACTGAGCATAAGAAATTCTTAAAATCGCTTATGGTAGGCCACCACCTGGAGTGTAGTTCCTTGGTTGTACGTACTGACTATTTTTGAATGCTTACTAGTTCCTGTGGTGTGTTGTGAATGTAATCCCACTTTCATAAAATGACATGTACTGTACACTCAAATAACTACAGTCTCACCAAACTTGAATCCTATTCTGAGGATAATTCTTTGAAATGGTTATTCTCTGAGCTTAAAAACTTGATGCTCTTTATGGCAAAAACATTCCAGCGATCAATCGCAGGAGAACGATGTCTTATATGAGCAGGGAGCTGCATGTCTAATTCGTGGACTACCACTGGAGATGAAAGCGAGAACTCCACATAAAGAAGTTCCACCACACAGCTCACAATGCATGCAGCTTGAAATACCATCTGCCGCAACATATACCAATCTTCTTCCAAAATCGTTATGATGCTCACTGCTGCCTGCGCACTTGGGTGATTTTGGGTTGAAGAATGATAAGGTCAGTGTCATACCTGACAATGCAGAAAAGTACATTTCATTCTGGAAACGAATCACACTTAGAACAGTGTTCATTTTCCTGGGTTCATTACCATTCATGCATGCATCTCTTTAGGGCCTTTCTGAAACAATGCATCAAGAAGATATTCATATCACTAGAGTAATATAGCCAAAGAAGAAAGGTTTGAACTTTTTAGGAAGGAGAAATTCCCATGCAAATACACGAGTGTGATGGAGAGGCCTTGTGAAACCACTTTCCCCGATATAGCCTCTTTCATCAGCAAACTCACAGGTTCTGACACACTGGTCGCAGAGTATAGGCATGTGGTGAATGTTTGGCTGGAGTTCATCATCTCTGATTTAGAGGGGTATGTTACATAATACATGGAGACAGCCGAGAACTTGCTCCCATACATTTTTGAGAAATTCCAAAGTATGTGCCCAGTGACATACTCTCTGGACCCACCTTCTGCTGCATCATACTAGTGATTTAATGGGACGCAACGTTAAAGCATTGAACGTTTGATAAGTTGCTCTCTTTCGAATATATGATTCGTGAGTACACTGGCATGCCAAGGAGTATAACCCACAAATGAATGAGGAAGAGAACAGGCCATCTGACGATTTGAGCTACGTCCTTTACTTGCTCTACGGGCATGTCCTGCTACGAAGTCAGCTGCTTGAAGGGTTCTAAAGGTAGTCCAGAGATCAAGCCGTCAGACTGAAAGATGAGACTCAGGATGTTGCTGACGCTGACCTGGGATATGTCCCGGAGGCTGACCTGTAATATCCCATCTACTTGAACGATGTGCAAAGAAACTTGGCGCTATGGCCAGGGCATCTAGTCCCGCGAAGTAGTCCTTTCCCCAAGCTGACGGCAACAGTGGGGAATAATCAGACATTTGTTCTACACTGTAGAAACGTTCAAGCAGCATCAGAGGTTGAAGGAGTACACTGATGTTAATTCCAAAAGGAGGTCTCTCATGATGTGTAATACTTAAAAAATATATAAATTTAAAAGTAATTCAAAGTTCGACAAAACCACGAAGGATGTTAGAAACCAGCCCGAAATTAACTTCGTTTACTGTTGGAATGAGTGTTACCGTGCAACACCTTACGACGCCAGCTATAATTTTAAGCAGGCCACAATCTTCACTGAAGGTCTAGTTGCTGGGGAGATGGTTAGGGTTTCAGTGGAGTTCACAGCGCCTGGCTATATCGGTTTGTGTATTCTGGGCCCTCCAAACTCCACATATAACGATTCCAGTACGAGTTTGTAAAACCAAACTCCGCTAATCCCAAATTACTTTATAAGGATATATGGAACAAATTCATCTACTGGCTAAAAGTTTGCAATCCATATGAATTAATTAAATACAGTTCCAAGGAACTTGAAATGTCTGGATATGCGGCTGATAATTCTTACAGCTTAAGAACTCTGAACAAGAAGGATATCAGTATGAAGAAAAACGAGATAAACTGCTAGCAGAATGTGAGATTGTGGGGCTTAGATAAAAAATGTATGCATACTGTATAGATGCAGATGTCACTCAGAGGCAGGCTAAAGGCGTGCAGCATGCTGCCTCATCAGCTTTTATGATCAAAGGCTATCAGGTGTCTGTGCAGAGGTGATGCATCTCTACATATGGTGCAGCAAGTGTTTATTAATGTGTGTGTGTGTGTGTGTGTGTGTGTGTGTGTGTGTGTGTGTGTGTGTAATATACAGGGTGGATATTACTAAAGCCAAAAAACTGCCAGAACAGGTTCCTGACTGGAAGTGGAGGAAAAAAGGTCCAGTTCTATGAACACATGTCTGGAAATGCACCGTTGCCATAGTAGATGGCAATGATGAAGTACAGCTCCTCTCAACACGTGCCATATGTTCTTTGTGTGTTGCAGGCCGTTGCAGTGTACTGTAAGCAGAAGAATGGTCCAGTATTTGTGTCGGGAACAAACCAACATGGTGTTTGTGTATGGCCAAGGGGATGGAAACGTTCGATAGACAGCATGGCTATACCAAAACAAGTACACACACAGACACCAACCATGTCACACAACTTTTCAATCCCTTTTCGAGCGTTTGTGTGATCATGGGTCCTGTCACACAGACAAATGTGCAGGGAGGGGGGAAACTGTGTGTACACTACATTTGAAGGACCAGGTTCGATATGATATTGAGACAAAGCGTAGTACAAGCTCTAGGTAAGTGCCCACCAACACGGTGTAAGCCAAAGTATTATTATGTGTATACTACATGAGAACCCCTACCATGGATGCCACTATGAACATCTGTTGTGGTGTGGATGCAATGAAGCTCTGTAACGAGTTTTGAGATGATTTGTTGTCTTTCTACACACACCATCCATTTCTGGACACATGTTAATAGCACCTCTCTTCCTCCATTTCCAATCAGGAATCCATCCCTGCAGTCTGATGGTTTTATTGATGTTCACTCTGAATAGATTATGTGTTTGTCATAGTTACGTGTTTGTAAGTATGGATGTAAATGACTGAACGCTATGTGTGCTTCAATATTGTATATTATTACACTATTTGTGCTTGTACATGTGCGTGTCAATGGATGTATGTGTGGTTCTTTCTCCCTCACCTGTGGCTGTTAGTCCCCATAAAGTGCAAATATTATGTATAAAACTTTGTGGTAGAGGTAGTAGCAATATTGTCGATCTCAGCAATCAACTGCTGTTAAATGTATTAAGATTGTAAAAAACTGTGACTTCTATTACTATGATGTATAATTACATGCAGCAGTCAAATGATGCTAGTCATCTGTAAAACAACACGTTGGATTAGTGTGATGTATGTCTGAATACAAGCATTAAAAATTGTAAGTTCCTTTGAAAAAAGTATTACTAATTATATATATATATATATATATATATATATATATATATATATATATATATATATATAAAAAATCAATACATCTCTCAGTTTTACATTGTTGTACAAATAATTCTTTTCTACATGCCTTGAATTAAGCCTGTAGTGTGCTCTGGACTATAGGTGTAATTACATGTACAGCGAACAGCAGGCATCGCCTGTAGGGGAGCGAATGTTAAAAGTAAGGTTTTGAAAACAGCCAAAAGGCGCACTTTGTATTTCTTATATATGGGTTCACTCTTCAAATGAACAAGAGCACCATTATAATGTACAGTTTAAAGTTCGCTGACAGCTCTATAGGTTAGGCTGGCTATGCTATAGCACATAAACCGTCATTTGAGGTAGGTTTAAAGTACAGTAGTAAACAATGACACTAACAGCGCCATATATTAAGTTTAATATATTATAATTTCATCTTTGGTGCTGTCAGTGTCATCATTTACTACTGTACTTTAAACGTACTTTAAACTTAAGTACTACACTACAGGTTTAATCTTTAGAGTTGCCAACCACTTTTAATGCAATATTTAATGCTACATATTTTGTTTATTCTCTTATTAATTTGAAGAGCGAAACCAGTAATTAAAAAATTAAAAAAAACGTGACTTTTAAATAGTCCATTAAATTTAGGGCATGCAGCCCTATATGATCCACCTGCGCATGCGGGTCACAGATGCTGGTCGGCGACAAAGGAAAACGCTTGCACATGCGCCGCCTGTGGCGAAACCGTACAGACATGTGATTCGCTTATCGATGTACGATCGGCCGCGGTGACACCATGATGACTTCTCTGCAGTTTAATTACCCCAAGAGCCGGATTCCATGCTTTGTCCAAATTAAAACCATTATATCTATTTATTGAATTATTATCTAATCTAATCTCTATAACTTCCTTGATGACAGATTCACATCACTGTAATTCATGGAATGCGCTGTTTCAGTACAATGTTCTGCCACATCTGACTTGTCTGGCTGTGATAAGTGTGTGTATCTTCGATGCTCCACACATCTCTCTTGAACGGTGCGTGTTTTTTGTGCAGTACCACCGTGGTGGAGCATATAAGGCCACGCTTGTCATCTGGTCGTGAGTCTTGTGACTCACTATTTTGATGGCCGGACGATACGCGGCCGAAATATCAGTGGAGGAAATTTTATTTGCGCGGCTGCATGCCCGAAATTTAATGGACTGTTCATTATGGAGCGAGAAGTTGAAAATGACTTGTAACAGTTTTCAAAAATTTACATATGCAGGCATTCCTTCAGTAAATTCAGCCTTCACAGATTTTGCACTTATATTGTCTTCAGATGCATATTTTTGTGTCGTATAAACGTAGACATCCATACACTGTTCTAATTGATTTGTATTTGCAATGTGCACGTGCGGAATGCCTGATATGGGGACACCAACGACTGCATGTCTCTGCCACAGTCAATAAAGCATTGTACAGGTTGTTTATTTACGACTATACCTTCAGAGGGCAACGGCCTTGCCGCAGTGGATACACCGGTTCCCGTCAGATCACCGAAGTTAAGCGCTGTCCTGTGTGGCCGGCACTTGAATGGGTGACCATCCCGGCCGCCATGTGCTGTTGCCATTTTTCGGGTGCACTCAGCCACGTGATGCCAATTGAGGAGCTACTCGACAGAATAGTAGCGGCTCCGGTCACATAAAACCATCATAACGACCGGGAGAGCGGTGTGATGACCACACGCCCCTCCCATCCGCATCCTCATCTGAGGACGACACGGCGGTCGGATGGTCCCGATGGGCCACTTGTGGCCTGCAGACGGAGAGCTATACCTTCAGAGCTGCACGGAGCAGTACACAGGCCTCGTGCCCGGCAGCGCCGCTGCCGCCAGGCTCGCACCCACGTGTGCCGCGCCGGCAAGAGAATGCAGTGCTTAAATCATGCCCGCGGTGCGCTACTAAACATTCGCATGAGAATTTCCCGTCACGCGAAGATATTTGCTTTTACTGAAATAAAAATGGACATGTTCAGAGTGTTTGTCAGAAAAAGCTCAGATCGAAAACTCAAAACCATTCCAGACCCTTTGCTTCGCGCCGGAATCGGAATCGAACCAAGGATACTCAGGCTCGCGAACCTTCGCCCATAGAAATTCATGTCGTTCATTTCACTCCGCCCACGGCCTCTCTCTCTAACAGTGACTGTGTTCGTCCCACAAATAGTGTGCGTCGACATCGCCGGAACTCCCGTCAAGCCGCAAGTGATTTTGTACCAGTGTCAGTTCACACTGCACGAGACAGTTGCTCTTGTGGTCAGCAGGACAATAAACGTTTTGTAGACTTGGACATTAACGGCAAAGCGATACCATTCCAGCTCGATACCGGAGCTGCAGTTTCACTGATCATTCAGGACACTTACAAAGTGCTGGGCACACCTCCATTGTGTGCCGCAAATATTAAGTTAACTAGCTATTCAGGTCAAAAGATCCCTGTGTTAGGACAGTGCAGCCTTCTTGCAACATACAAAGGACAAACAAAACTGGTGTCATTTTACGTCCTTCGTTCTTCTTCTGGAGTGAACTTGTTTGGTTCGATTCATTTCAGTTGTTTAGCTTGTCTACAGTAAATCAGGTCCTATCAGTGAACCAAACTGTGCCTTCAGACAGTGTTTCTAGTCTATGTGAAGAATTTGCAGACCTTTTTGCACCGGACCTCGGTTGCGCTAAGAACTATAAAGCACATTTGGAACTAAAAATAAACGCGCAACCCAAATTTTTCAGAGCGCGCTATGATCCCCACGCTTTACGTGATGTGGTCGCAAGAACATTACACGATTTGGAATCACAAGGTGTAATTGAACGTGTGCTGGCTTCTCTCTGGGCATCACCCTTAGTAATTTTGCCTAAACCTTCGGGAAAATTGAGACTTTGTGTGGACTTCAAGGCAACAGTGAATCCACAACTAGTGATTGCAATTTTTTCTTTACACTGCACAGAAGGTCGTTTTGACAAACTGTGCCCGGGCATATATTTTTCGAAGTTGGACCTAGCAGATGCGTACTTGCAAATACCGGTGGACGAAGAATCCCAGAGCGTTTTGGTAGTTCACACGCATCTTGGTTTGTATCAGTTCAAATAACTGCCATTCGGGTGTGCATCCGCCCCTGCAGTGTTTCAGCAATATCTACTAACTGTTTGTGCGTCGGTCCCTAATGCAGCAAACTATCTGAACGATATTGTGATCTCCGGAAAGACGGAAGAGGAACATTTCGCCAATCTCAGGTCTTGCGACAAAATGGTCTTCGCTTACGGTAGGTAGGACAAATGTGTGTTTTTTGCTAGTGACTTGCCATACCTAGGACATGTACTCAATGCCCAAGGCATACATCCCAGTCCCACGCACCTCCGTGCCATACAAGACTTGCCATCGCCGCAGAATTTAAAGCAGCTATAGAGTGTGTCGAGAAAAATTATCAAAGGTATGTGCAACATGCCTCTTCCATTTCAACTCCGCTTCATCGCTTACGCCGTAAAGGTGTTCCGTTCGTCTGGACGACGGAATGCAAACGCGCCTTTCGCCGGTTGAAATCGGCGTTGCTTTCCAATACTTGCCTTACGCCATTCGGTCCCAAGAAGCCCCTATTGTTGATGGTGGATGCATCGGATTTCGGGATCGGTGCTGTGCTCGCGCACGAAGATGGCTCGCACGATCGCCCTATTGCCATTGCATCCAAATTGCTTTCGTCTGCGCAAGGAAATTATTCACAGACCGAGAAAGAAGCAATGGCTCTCGTATTTGGTGTTACAAAGTTTCATTACTTCTACTATGGTCGTCCCTTTACCATAATCACAGACCACAAACCTTTCACATCGCTTTTTCATACGAGCAAGTCTGTACCTCCACGTACAGCGCAGACATTCATTCGCTGGTCTATTTCCCTCTCGCTGTACCGCTACAATATCTTGTATCGGTCCACTGCTAAGCACGGAATCGCCGATGCGTTGTCCCGTTTGCCTGTTGCTGAGGATAGGGCATTCGATTCATCCGAACTTTCTTGCATGTTCATTGATTCGGAAACCGATGACGTGGTCGAATCGTATCCGATTGATTTTCGTCGTGTAGCTACAGCCACAACTGCTGACCCTGTCCTTGCTACCGTTCTGCGTTTTGTTGCTGCGCAATGGCCCTTGTCAAAGTCACGGATCGGGGACCCGTTGTTTCGCCGATTGAAAGGTCTCTGTTGGATTCCCTTCATGTTGATTTCTCAAATATATTGCCATTTACGGCATAAATTCCTCTTCTAAATTTACTGTGGTGTTTCTGACTATCTGGGAGGAGACTGAGTAGTGGAACGTGTTACTTTTACACATAAACAAGAACGATCTGTCACACTACTACACTTTAAAACACAGTTTATATGTAATTCATGTCACACAGTCTCATACGGAACCTACATCAACTTTCTTTTATATACTGTATATGATAAGATACTGTCATCCCCCTTCCCTTCTGTGTGAGAGGATGAATGAGCAAATGTATTTCTAGTTGCATGCTTGAGGGTAGCAGACAAGCCTGTCTGCTAGAGAACAGTAGGACCAACGTCGGAACAGGTAGCTACGCTTTCTAAAACAAAGAGGTTTCTATCCTTAGTATGGTCCTGTCCGTCGCTTGTCATGTTGGTATAGGAAGCTGCCCCTCTGGCCACTTCCGTTTGTATTTGTGAGCCCCCCTCAGGAAGGGACCAGGGCAGTTTGTCCGTGGAGAGCGTCTGAAGTGGTAAGATCTCCGGCTAAGCACGTGTCTGCTAAGTCCATAGGACAATGGATTTCTTAAGTTAAGCCTAACTGAAAATTTAATCACCTTTATTTCAGGTTTAGCTCTAAAATATCTAATGTTATCTTAAATTGCCACGCAGTGTAATTCGCGTGTGAAGTTCAGATTATTTTCTGGTAGTTGCTTTGTCACTACTTTGTGAGTTAAATGGAACCACGTGTTAATCAGTAACTCTAACTAAGATCATCAATCTTAAATGCGAATGTGCATGAGATTATAACGTCTCGTCTTGACAATATTTTGCAATATAGAAACTTTTCTTTATGTTCAACCCACGTGGGGTGTACTTTGTGAGACCAGTACCACGTGCTTATACAATTGTTTGACCCATCAGGTTAATAGTAAGACGTTAGTAACCACTTCGAGGTTTTTCTTTTGTAAATTGCTTTTCGATCTAATTTATTTTAATTATCAAAATTATTGTGGAGTTACACTCTTTGTGTAAACCAAGTTGACCACGTGAAGCATGTGGTGTATTCATAGAAGTAGCCCTCAGCTATTCTTTTCAGGAAAATTTCACAGAGAGTTAGTATGAATTTAGTATACCAGTGTGTGGTAATTACTTGACGGACAGGATTGTGCTACGAACGTAACTTCTTTGGGTGAAAATTGAATCGGTTGGTTGTGGTTAATTTCCTCTTGCTTATGTTTCAACGTTCTTTATGTGTTATTTTATGAATGCAGTGTTGTATGCAGTCTCCCAATCTTGGCTCCATATTTGATGTGTCCCGTAAGATTACAAACTCACATTTTCACAGTCCTAAATAAGGCACCAGCTTAGTTATAACTCAAGTTTAATATGCTGAAATTTCAATGGTCAATGTTAAAATAAATTTCCAAATGTAAACTGATTTATTTCTTTTTACTTAAATTCTCTTTTCTATATATATATATCATCGGTGGTCGTATGAATATTAAAAGATTATAATTAATGTTAGTCTGGTTGGGAATTTGGTAAGCTAGACTGGATACTTGGTGAAACAGTTGCTCAGTAATGCAAGATTAACTTCCCCAGACAGCTCAGAGCTTTTAACCCGCTTTTATTATCTTGAATAGCAGCACCGCTTTCATAGCAAAACAAAGCAACAACGTTACACGATTTTTTGCTCACATGGAGAGACATTTTGTTTGACGTGGTGTTTTGCTGTTGCGTTCTGATAATGATCAGTCCAGGGTCGTGGTCCCACGTTCGTTACAGTCCTCTGTCTTAAAGCTTCTCCACCAAGGACATTGGAGTATTGTGCGAACGAAACAACTTGCTCGTCAGCACTGTAATTGGTTCGGAATCGATGCCGCGATTACGACAATGTGCTCTTCTTGCATGGTGTGTGCCGAACAACAATCAGCACCACCGCGGAAATTCTTTGCGTGGCCAAAAGCCACTTTCCCTTGGCAAAGCTTACACATCGATTTAGCTGGTCCATTCTGGAATGCTCGATGGTTGGTTGTGATAGATTCAGTCAGTAATTTTCCTTTTGTTGTCCGGATGTCTTCAACGACGTATTCTGCCACCATCCAAGCGTTGTCCGCTATCTTTTGCATTGAAGGTCTACCATGGACTATTGTTTCCGACAATGGCCCACAATTCATGTCCGCAGAATTTCAGTCATTCTGCAAGGCCAATGGTATTCAACATCTGACGTTCGCGCCGTTTTCGCCACAGTCAAATGGTGCCACTGAACGATTGGTCAGGACTTTCAAGTCACAGATGTTGAAGTTGAAAGAGTCGCATTCTCGGGAGAAAGCGTTATTGCTCTTTTCGTCCTCGTATCGTTCTCAGCCCCGGGATGGTCGCTCGCCGGCTGAGTTTCTCCACGTCGCCCTCATCGAACCTTGATGTCTTTGCTACATCCGCCGCATCCGGTTCCTGTGAAGCGGCAGACACCTGTTTTTGTCCCAGGCGACGTTGTCTACTACCGCCACTATCGAGGTTCACGGCGTTCGCTCGAAGGGCTCATTCTTTGCTGCCTCAGACGCGCTATGTATCTGGTTATGGAGGCATCTGGTGAGGTGCACTGGCATCTCAATCAGCTGCGCCTCTGTCGTCGCACGGGATCTGCCGCTCTCCGTCTGGTTTCAGCAACGGTGCCGTCCGGTAAGCGCCCCGGGGACCCATCTACTGGCTCGCCTCAGCCCCAGGTGTCGTCACCGACGCTGCCTTCCATTTTGCCCCATGGCGACCCGACGCGCCGCCGCCGCCGCCTGTTCTCCTGCCGGCGACGCCCCCAGTGGACGCGTCGCTGCAGCCGCCGGGCGCCTCCCTGTTTCACGCGCCGCCGATCGCTTCCCGTGACCAGTTGTCCTCCGGCATGGAACTCTTGCCCGCTCCGGACCATATGTCGTCTTCGCCCGTCGGGTGCCCCGACCCGGGAGGTCGACCCTTAGGCCCCTCCTGTCTCTCTACGAGCGTATACACCGCATGTTGGCGTGCACCCTGGAGCAGGTTTTCAGGCGTTCCCTCGCTCCCCGCGATCCGAATGGCAGGGCGCGGGTGGCACAGCCTCGCCTGCTGTTAGGCTCCCCACCTCGTCGCATACGTCAACATGTTGTCCTCCCCACGGCGGGCGGAGGCCTTATACCACAAACGTATGCCGATTTGCGTTAGAGGAATGTTATGTCACCGCCAGACACCACACTTGCTAGGTGGTAGCCTTTAAATCGGTCGCGGTCCGTTAGTATACGTCGGACCCGCGTGTCGCCACTATCAGTGATTGCAGACAGAGTGCCGCCACACGGCAGGTCTAGTCTAGAGAGACTCCCTAGCACTCGGCCAGTTGTACACGTGCAGAATGCCTGATATGAGGACACCAACGACTGCGTGTCTCTGCTACAGTCAATAAAGCATTGTACAGGTTGTTTAAATACATAATTCTTGAATTTTTAATATATATGACTATACCTTCACATTTTAACTCAAACACTACCTCTCCTTACATATTGACAATTGAAACCTCGCACTTCAACATGCAATGTTAATACGAGAATGTTATCGATTGTCTTCAGTAGTCATATTTCTCTCTTTGAGCTCTAACGTGCTACACAGATAGTCCTATTAATGCTTCACATACTGAACTCTAGTACCAAGACACTGCTCGTTCTCTATCTCCATCACCACATCGAAGTCCCCCTGGGGTGCTAGGCCTTTATCTATAGTTTTATATCCACTTACAGTAAAACTTTGTGTATTCGTGAATAGTAGTATTCTGCTAGCACTTAGCTCATACTCAAGTTGCGACTATGCTATGGCATAATCCAGTGACACCTGGTCTGAAAGGTTGGGGAATGATCCTGTGGACAGTGACTGCTGTTACTGATGCTGCAGTGATTGAGACAGGAACATCTGAATGTCCTCGCCTATAACAATAATAAAACCTAGCTATAGCGTAGTAAACACATTAACAATAAGAATGATAATAATAAGTAGAGATAGTAGGACATAATACTTGCAGATAGTCTCCTTCTTTCCAGTTGACTGCTGCTGCTGCTCCTTGCGGCACTTCTTACTGGGAAAAGTACAGACGACAATAATGCTGCCAAGACGTCGAGTGATAAAAATTAAAAATTCTCTAAGGTTGATGGGAGGGGTGACCTCGCACGTTATTGGTAGATAGCACAATGACGTTGATGAAAGCTGTCATGATGGGCAGAGGTGTGGATGCAGAGGTGGGCCAGGGAATTCTGGGAATTCTGCTGCTGATATTATCAATTCTGGGAATATTGATGCTGGTGTTGTAAGTAGGCTGTTTATGTTTTCTTTATGTAAGTAGGCTGTTTATGTTTTCTTATTGGCAACGTTACGTAGCGCTCTATATGAAAATCACTAGCTGTGCTGTGTGCAGTCTGTGGCTTGTTTGCATTGTTGTCTGCCACTGTAGTGTTGGGCAGCGGCAGCTGGATGGGAACAGCACGTAGCGTTGCTCAGTTGGAGGTGAGCCGCCAGCAGTGGTGGATGTGGGGAGAGAGATGGCGGAGTTTTAAAATTTGTTATACTGGATATTATGAACTGCTATATATATTATGACTATTAAGGTAAATACATTGTTTGTTCTCTATTAAAATCTTTCATTTGCTAACTATCCCTATCAGTAGTTAGTGACTTCCGTAGTTTGAATTTTTTATTTAGCTGGCAGTAGTGGCGCTCGCTGTATTGCAGTAGTTCGAGTAACGAAGATTTTTGTGAGGTAAGTGATTTGTGAAAGGTATAGGTTAATGTTAGTCAGGGCCATTGTTTTGTAGGGATTATTGAAAGTCAGATTTCGTTGCGCAAAAAATATTGTGTGTCAGTTTAAGCACAGTCTCGTATACAATTCTTCAAAAGGGGACGTTTCATATGTCGACCCTTAGCCGAGGATACCTCACTGGAATCTTCTGATTTTTTCTTGTAGTTTGTGTAATTAGTGTAGATTTTGTTTATTGCTATTGCGTAATTGTAGAGAGAATCTCCTTTGTAGTTGCAGTCTTGTACAGTAAAACAGTTGTGGCATGCATGTAGATTTGCACCAAGTATTTCGCAGCTACGCTTGCAATTAACTAGATATTATTTTCAGTGCTATGTTAATGTGTTCTCCTATTTTTGCTCTTCAAATTGTGTTTTTCTATGTTGTCGTGTGAAATATTGTGACAATTATGGTGTGTGAAAAACGTAACACTAGGCTCCAAAGTAAACTGAGAAATGACAGTGAAGACGAAAGCAGTGTGTTAACGCCACCATGTAATGAATTAACTAATATTCAAAGTAATAATTTGGTAACTGTGCATAGGGAAATGGAGCGGGCGTCCAATAATGGTGTAGACAGTGAAACAGGTAGTAAACAGGGAAGCATTATCGATCGATCGGTCGGCAACAGCTCGCCTCAGGAATTGGGAATGACAGAACACAATATTGCAAATACTGTAGACTCAGGTTTTGGGTTCTCACCGTTTTCTGAAATGAGTCAAAACACATTTTCCGCTTGTCAGAATGAGAATGTTGCCGGTGCAAATTCACTGCAGAAAATCACTGAGGAACATGTTTCAGACACCAGTTCATTGTTATTACAATTAATGCAACAAATGGGACAACAGCTTCAAAAGTTAGACACAATGGAACAAAATCAGAGACAAACTCAGCAAAAGCTTCAAAAGTTAGACACAATGGAACAAAATCAGAGACAAACACAGCAAAAGCTTCAAAAGTTAGACACAATGGAACAACACCAGAGACAAACACAGCAACAGTTAGACGCAATGGAACAAAATCTTCACACCACGCTTGAACAAACACGTGAAGATTTGACTACTGAGTTACATAACATTGAATCGAAATGTCAAAAAGTCTGTAATGACGTAAAAACACAAATTTGTGAGCATTTTCAACCTATTTTTTCGCGGCATGAAAATGCATTACAGAATCACGAAGCAGCCATAAAAGAACTGCAAACTATTGTTCATGAAAATCATGAGACCTTGCAAGCTAAAATGGACTGAGTTGCATCTACCGATTTGGGTACGCAACTTGCAAAAACTCAGGAAAACTTAAAGGACACAGTAGAAAGACACATGGAGGAAATTAGTTCATTATCAGAGAAAGTAGTTGAACTTTCGGATCAGCTAAATTATTTATCTACGAAGGTAGATGATAATCTGAATGACACAAAACAAGTAGTCTTTAATGACACAGAAGAGTGCGAACAAATTAGGAAATTCAAACAAAATCAGAATCAAATTAATACGCAACACCAAAGAGAAATCTGGGAAGTACAAGATCAGCTGACACAGGTAATACAAGAATTACGTATTTCAGAGGCCACTTGCGCTCCAATGCGGGAAGAGGGACACAGAAATACGGAACAGCCACAAAATAATAACTCAGGGCACTTCGGAAATTATGAAAGAAATTGGCAAGGTACACCGAATTTTGAGATGGAACCGCCGACACAAAGTAACAATGACCGATATGCTACTCGCCGACATGATGATTTTGACTATAAGCTGTTCATTACTACACGTTAATTCAAAACGTTTAAGAATTCTGACAACGACATTCATCCACAAGCATGGCTTCATCAATTCTCTCATTGTTTTCCTCCAACTGGTCATTAGAACACAGATTAGAATTTATGTGTGGCTACTTAGATAATGAACCAGCTGTAAGAATGCGATCGGTCATTCACGATTGCCACAGTGAATGAGAATTTTACCATGCCTTCCTCTCAGCATATTGGTCTCAAGCCACACAAGACCGAGTAAAACATGGCATCATAATGATGAAACATTTCGAACAATCTGAATTTTCCAGTCTTGTCAAATATTTTGAAGACATGTTGCATAAGAATCAATATCTTTCAAACCCATACAGCCCCTCAGAACTCATACGCATTTGCTTAATCAAATTACCTGAACATTTACGACATATTATTTTGGCAGGACGTTGCAAAGACGACATTGAAGCTTTTCAGGGACTGTTACAAGAACTGGAAATTGACACTGACAAACGCGGAACGCAAAAACAGGAACACAACAATTACAGGTCACATCCGTCGCAATTCCGCGATGAAAGAAATAATAACTGGACACGACAAGGCTATTCTCACAACACAAATCGTGACCAAAACAGACATCACCCGTATGACAACCGTTGGCAGAGCAGTAATAATTACAGGGAAAGATCACCTCTCTGCGGTAGTGACTATCACAGAGACAATCAGAGAAACAGACAATATGGGAACAAAAACTATTATTATCAAGGGAGACAGAATAACTTCAGACGCAACAGTTCAGCGCACAGTTACGATTCCGGGAGAAATTCTTCACCACATGACCGACAAACAAGAAACTATGTAAACTACCGACAAAACGACAGACCTGAATTCCTTCAGAACTGGCGGGACTCAAACAGAGCAGGGCACTTTCGACAACGTGAATTTGAAGAAGCTAGGTCTCCTAATACCAATTACGATGCACGCCAACAAAGAAACAGACAATGACTCGCACCGCAGGCAGCCACTTGCGCCCGCTGGCTCAGGGAAAAATAACATTGACGCTAACCTTGAGCAAAATTCCAGTATTCTTTACGGACGAATACCGCATGATAATTGCATTCAAGTTGAAACTCTGCGTACTGAGAAGAGCAAAGGGTTACACCACATCTCACATGTAAAACCGTTTATTGAGAGATAAACTGTTTTTTTAATTTAGTCTTTGCTATAAAATTTTTCACTTCACATTTCTAGTATGCTTTGTCAGACTTAGTACCTGTTCACATGCAACAATGTTTGAAGTTAAATATCCAGTCTAGAACCTAGGGAACATTTTTAAATAGAAATTACGAATGCATTGTTATAGTGAACAGACGTCACAGTGTTATTGTGTGTGTACATTCTTGCTCGTTAATTGCACGATTACGTAACAACTATAAGGCTCACATACTTAGAACATTTACCAGTACTGCTAATGAGATTTTAATGCAACATTTTGGTTTACTTGAAAATACATTCTGAATTAAAGTACTTTGTGAGAGATACCAGATGACACAGTGGTTAGTTTATGTGACAGCTACACGATTATATCACGACGTTACTAATGAATGACAATTTACAATGTTGCTTTTGCAGTGTATCTGTTTTATATCTGGACAGTTTTTCTGAATTATTCTGGAAAGTAAAACATGTTTTAGTAGTAACTTTTGTGGTATAGCTATAAGGAGACAGCCTTTTCCGTAGCACAACAATACATTACAGCACAATACTTTCATCATCACAACAATAAGCGTAATAACTAAGATATCTATACACACAGCATTTCACTTTTGTTTATCATGAGGTAAGTACATTGGCTTCTGCAGAACTTAACTTTCGGAGGGAAATAACTACGACACTTCCACAGAGATTATCTTACAACAAGATGCACATTTAGCGCTACAGGACACGCATTTGAGTGCTTTTTTTGTACTTAAACCATTTATTTTTCAAGATTTTTGAAATACAAATAAAGTTTTCTATGATACATTTCATTCCATTGCTGTAATCTGTAACACCTGAGGGTATAATTACATTAATCCTCAGGAGGGTACATGCCTACTTTGTGTACCATGCGTTTGGCAAGCACAAGGGGCCCTAGCCAATATGGTATTTGCTTATACAACTTTACACATCGATACCATATTCCTCTAACACATAAATTACACAGCTATCTGATCATTTAACTAAGAGATAAACTTTTTTTACATCAGTGACACATGTTTACACAATTACACAGTTGGATAGCTTCACACTTATGAAACTGTATTTTGTCTGTACTTTGTGAATTGTTCATATTTTTCAGAACCATTGTGATACTATGAGAGCTTTGAATGATGTATTTGGTATGGGATCGTGATTTTTAAAGTACGTTTGAGGTAGATGACACTACTGAAATGAGCAGAGAATTTTCTTTAGGTTTTGAAATTATTGCAGAAAGCTACGACATTTTTGAGATTTGACTGAGGTGTTATGATGTTATTTTTACGACGACGATGTGTATTATGCTGTTGAGGTATGTTTATGATCAATAAGCCGATGTTATATGAGGAATTTGATTATGCTACATATTTATTAAGATGAAATATTGAAGAAGTGTCGACGAATATGTATACGTGTAGTAAGGTAAGGAATAAGGAGTAGTGGTTAGGGACTCTGATTTATGAAAAGGATGTTGGAAACCAAGAATCGTACTTTATGAGTTATGAAATGTATGTAAATGCGTAAATGTATTACAATACTGACGAAAATTTTTTGGACAATGTTATATTCATAGGATTTTGTTTCTAGACATTTGCAACGCAAATTCTTGACCTGTAAAATATTTTTATATGAGATTGTCACTGTAGCGGAAACTGCTGACGTAAATATTTCCGTAAGAAAGTTAAGTGACCACCTGCACGTAATGCGTCGTGGGCACCCAGCTGCATCAGACGCCTGGAGAAAAAGCCATTAGTGTGTGCGTTTTCGGAGGCACAGGTAGAAAAAAAAGGGTAGGCCCTTATCCTTGCTATTGACATTCCTTTGTAGAAAGGATCCTCAAACTTGAAAACATATGATTACACTGTGGAGCTCTTAATTTATGATTGCTTTATGTATTCATTTACTCATTTTGTTTAATATCTAGTTTCAAGCTGCACTACAGCATTGGTTAAAATAAAATTTTATAGATGTACTAATATAGATATTTTATGCCTACAGATCCAGTAAATAACCACTTTATAATCTACTTCAAAAAAACGAGGGAGCACAAAAAGACATTTCCCTTCACAGGAATTGCATACATAATTTTTGTCAATGACTGGGTAACTTATTTAGTAGTGTAATTTAAGGTGATGCATCACCCTAGTGTTAAGATGTGACATGGGTATTAACATAGCCATTTTTACTGTAATAATTTTTCTGCTTGAGTTTTGTCATGTTTAGATATAAGTTATTACATTTGCTGCGGCTGTTTGCCGGACATAGCGTTACTGAATTTGACTTTGTGTTACTCTTCTAAGCCAGTTTACTACTGATTTATTTTTCTTGTTTGCTGCTCATTGCATTATATTAGTTGTAATATTGCAATTGCTTTGCTAATTTCTATAATGCTGCTTGCTTCGCAAATCTGCATTTTTTCATTGCTGTTTGCATTAATTGTTTTGTGCTGCTGCATTGTCTCATCCCTTAGTTTAGCATCTGAGCTCAGTAGATTTAAGTTAGATTAAGAGGGGGTAGCCTATAAGAGAATGAGTTACGATGAATTTGAAGAAATGCACTGAGAGGTTATACGAGAAAAATACAGAGGAGGAGGAGGAGGAGATTAGTGTTTAACGTCCCATCGACAACGAGGTCATTAGAGACAGAGCGCAAGCTCGGGGGAGGGAAGGATGGGGAAGGAAATCGGCCGTGCCCTTTCAAAGTAACCATCCCAGCATTTGCCTGAAGCGATTTAGGGAAATCATGGAAAACCTAAATCAGGATGGCCGGAGACGGGATTGAACCGTCGTCCTCCCGAATGTGAGTCCAGTGTGCTAACCACTGCGCCACCTCGCTCGGTAGAAAAAATACAGAAAGCATGCTTGGATAGGATTTTTTTTTTTTGGTGGAAACAAAGGTTGAAATAAGACGAAAGATCTATGGAATGAAGTTTTGGGTTGGACTGCAGTACCAAATGTTACACTGCAATAAAACAAAACCTGTCCTTTCCTTTTGTGTTATCCCACTATGTGTTTGTGTACCATTGTGTATTTGTGTTTTTCCTGTCTTTATGTGTTTAGCTGATGAGATCTATGTTGTAGAATTTTTCTAATATTCCGCTACATGAACTATGATGAGGAATACTGTTATCCTCAAATATAATTTGCATTAATAATATGTTATTTACTTTGTAAAGATGTTTAGACATTATTTATTCTGTTTTGTTTTAATGCTCATGTGTAAAGTTGATGTTTCAAAAGTTATTCTGATCTTTTATGTATCTACTCATCTCATAATTCCTGTAACACTGATGTATATGTTAGTTTGATTCTGTTGTAAAGCCTGTATTACTACAAATGATATCTGTATTGTTATGTTTTTAATGATGTATTTTGTACCTTTGTATTTGTGTTCTCATGTTATAATATTGTAATTGACACCAGTTCATCAGATTAAGTAACTTGTAAGCATTCATTTCACTGCACACTTTTCTGTTGGTCATAGTATATGGACAATATGTGAGACGTTGGGACTGTTAGTGTTTGCACGTGTGTTAATAATTCAGCAAGGGACTGGATAACGGCATTGCTGGTTCTAAGGACAATTCCAAAAACTTTGTGAGTGCACAAGTGGTGATTATGGACTTGCTATATTCTCCGCAAGACCCTTCAATGGTGATTGTGCACCTGCACAGTCGCAGCAGATGGCTGCTGGCCATCTCTACAAGGACTACAGTGGGTCTACACCTTTGATGATTCACCAATACCATTATTTCTACAAGGACTACAGTGGGTCTACACCTTTGATGATTCATCAATACCATTATTTCTACGAGGACTGCAATGGGTCTGCACCTCTGGTGGCCCACCAATACTGTAATCTCTACCAGGACTACAGTGGGTCTGCTCTGTGATGACCTACCTACCAATCTTCTTCAAAACGTCGAATGACTCTGCTGTGGGTTTGCTCTGTTGTGGCCCATTACCTGTCAGCATGTCAAGAGTCAGCACTGTCTTTCCGTTGGAAGGACAACACTATTTCTTCAAGACTGTATGGAAATCCACTACTTCCGTGTGCAATTTCTTTTACTAATGAGACTTTGTGAAAAAAAACCTGTACTTACTATTATGATGAATGATCAGGAATATCTTTATGGACTGTGAGAAAATTTTAGTTTTTGACCAACATTGTAGCAATAAGAGTGAGCATTTGATATCTTTGTTATTGTAATTATGAAAATTTTTTTCAAATCTGTATTGGCCACTGCCCAAAACAATTTGTAAAATTTTTTGTGGGGAGCATGGGGGCTGTGTAAGTAGGCTGTTTATGTTTTATTTATGTAAGTAGGCTGTTTATGTTTTCTTATTGGCAACGTTACGTAGCGCTCTATATGAAAATCACTGGCTGTGCTGTGTGCAGTCTGTGGCTAGTTTGCATTGTTGTCTGCCATTGTAGTGTTCGGCAGCGGCAGCTGGATGTGAACAGCACGTAGCGTTGCTCAGTTGGAGGTGAACCGCCAGCAGTGGTGGATGTGGGGAGAGAGATGGCGGAGTTTTGAAATTTGTTATACTGGATATTATGAACTGCTATATATATTATGACTAGTAAGGTAAATACATTGTTTGTTCTCTATTAAAATCTTTCATTTGCTAACTATCCCTATCAGTAGTTAGTGACTTCCGTAGTTTGAATCTTTTATTTAGCTGGCAGTAGTGGCGCTCGCTGTATTGCAGTAGTTCGAGTAACGAAGATTTTTGTGAGGTAAGTGATTTGTGAAAGGTATAGGTTAATGTTAGTCAGGGCCATTGTTTTGTAGGGATTATTGAAAGTCAGATTGCGTTGCGCTAAAAAATATTGTGTGTCAGTTTAAGCACAGTCGTGTACAATTTTCCTAAGGGGACGTTTCAGTGTCAGTGAGATACAACAAGCAAAGCTGCTTGAGCACTAGATGCTGGCATCAGAGCTTCCGGGAATGACGATGCTGATACCACCAGTTCCAGGAATACTGATGCTGATGTCATCAGTTATGGCAGGAACATTCACTGCTCTCCTCCTGCTATGGTGGCTTTAATCTTGTGTGGTTTTTGCCTCGATAACCAACGAGACTGCTTAGATACTCAAAATGGAGAACCCTTTTACTATGGTAAGCAACTCAGAAGAACAAATTAAGAATTTGTTACCTCCAGGTACCTTATCAGTTGTATGTGTCACAAATGTGTGATTGGTTACAACTCAAGCAGCAGTTTGAGATGAACAGCAAGAGTAACCTGTACAAATTCTCAAAATATTCCACCAGGAGCCGTTTAATAGACTGACTCAGATAAAAAAGTACGCTATGTAGCCGCTAATACGCATCATACTGTGTGCCGAGCAGTGCAGATGCCGATCTCGTTGTCTTCCATAGTCACCGTTTCCTGGTCGCTGCCCCTAGGCGGGCGGCATTAACGACGTGCGGAGACGACGCGTATTACAGCGTGACTCACTCAGATGGCAGGTCTACATGAATGAAACGACCTTCACCCAGCCGATTGGCTCTCCGCTCACGGCCACTCTGAGAATGTGTGCCACGGCCATTAACGACTACTGATCTCTCGGTCTGTCCTTAGCTCTATGGCCTACAAATTGGTTGACTACCGCAACTGAGGCAGTGCACGTCGTCACTGTCGGAAACGCCTTTTAGCTGACAGTCGCCTTACCTAATCGGTCCGCTTGTGATCTCAGAGATGTATCTGTTGAGCTGCTTGTGACCCAACCTGTAACGTGTCTGCAAGAGTCCGCCTGTCTGTCTGCCTAAGAGAGTTCTGGCAGACAGAAGAAGTCTGATGTCTTGTTTCATCGACATTTCGGTACCCAACGAAAAATATTTTTTTTATAAGAAATACATCAATATAAACAACAAAAGAAGTTTCTTGTTACTTCACTTGCTGTTAATGTGTAAACACCTACCGATATATATTGCGTTAACACGGTGTTGAAGAAATACGTGTCCTCTCCTTCATTAAAAAGTATTAAAAATAACCAGCTGTTAAAGAATGGCAGTCTTGCACTTAGTAATCAAAGCCTACATTACAACTCAAGGGTACACAGTCCGATTTGAATTTGCAGCCTGAGGTATGCTTGATTAGTAAACATTTTTTCTGTCGCTGTTGCACACGGTATCATTATAGATACAAGAATATTCTCTGTTCCGTTTACGCTCGTTACAAATGGTTCAAATGGCTCTGAGCACTATGGGACTCAACTGCTGAGGTTATTAGTCCCCTAGAACTTAGAACTAGTTAAACCTAACTAACCTAAGGACATCACACACATCCATGCCCGAGGCAGGATTCGAACCTGCGACCGTAGCGGTCTCGCGGTTCCAGAGTGCAGCGCCTAGAACCTCACGGCCACTTCGGCCAGCTACGCTCGTTACATTTTCTAGGGGTTAAACAAACAAACGATATTTATCCTTAGATTACCTATGATATCTCTCAATAATTTCTAATCGGGAAAAGGTATTTTCACTAATTTATTTGGGATTACATTTCAGATCTACATGTGGGGTGACAATTGATCCATAAAATTTGTATAGATGTTCTTTTGAGTAACTACAGTACTTAAAATGGAGAAAATAATACGTACGTTTTCGCTCATATTATGTTCCATTTTATCAAATAAAATGCTAGAGTTGTTGCATGTTCCCCTTTTGTTCTCCTACTGCATCTTTACTGCGCTAATCGCCTTATGGTATGCGGTGGAGAAAATTTCTGGTAGCACTGTCGGTTTCCCCTTCCATTCAGCAACTGCACGTGGAAAGAATAACTGTCGAGAAACCTCCATTTGAGCTCTATTTTCTCTGATTTTCTCGTCATGGTCATTTCGCGAGATGTATGTGGAAGGACGCTGTTGCTGCAGTCTTCTTGTGCTTTGATGTTCTCGTCATGGTCATTTCGGGAGACGCATGTAGAAGGATGTAATATGTTGACGGAGTCTTCTTGCGCTCTGATTATCTCGTTATGGTCATTTCGTGAGACTTTAGCAGAAGGACGTAATACGTTGTCGCAGTCTTCTTGTAAAGCTAGCTCAGGAATTTCAACAGTAAAAATCTCCGTGATGCACAACGCCTCTCTCGTACCGTGTGCCACTGAAATTTGTTGACCTTTCTCGCAACTGTCTCGCGTCGAGAAAACAGGCCACTCTTTGTTCGATCTTCTTTATCTCTTCTGTGAACAACACCTGACAAGAGCTCCAGGCTGAGGGACAGATCTCAAGAAGCGTTTGGATCAGTATTTTGTAATCAGCTTCTTTCGTCCACATAAGCCTTCTTTAATAATTGCTTCCGCCTGCGACATTGATTTCCTGCACGACTAAGTCTTCTCCAGTATCATCGTTATCAGCCATTGGATACCGACCGTTGGCTAAGGGTCTCAACCGTTTTTTTTTTTTCATGAATTACGGTTCAGGTAATCCTTAATGTTGTCCCCCCTCTCATTTTCCATAACATCGTCATCAAGAGAAAAATTAGTGAAGGAATAAGAATGGACGTGGTAAAAGACGCATTAGAAGAAGAAGAATAGAATAATGAGAAGATGTGCATTTCAGGGTAATCAAACGACTATAGATTACTTGGTGATTCATAAGCGTCAAAATACTACTATAAAACCTGGACGCATTGTGACTACCCGCCTACGACCAACTTTTATCATCAAAAGTGATCAAATTATGGGTATAACGCAATCTGGTATCCGCCGACTAGTCGCAGAAAAGGAGAAAAAAGAAGCCCTTAATCTATCCCAGGCACCACCTGTTTCAAACCTTAATCGAAAATTGTTTAAATTTCAACTATTAATGATTCAGTGGAAACATTCGTTCATTTCCTTTAATTTGTCCAATTTAACGCCTCAAAAAGAAAATTCATAAAATCTATGCAGGAAGATATTAATTAATTATCGTTTCTAGATGACGCGATGTTTTTTGTGTCCTTGCATCTTACCACACCAAGCTCCTCACTAGCTACACTATTTAAAGAAATCTAAAATGCATCTGTTAATCTCAGTGTTTCAGACAGCGCTCTATGCAGCTGTCCTCGGCCTCAATAATGATCGTACTTTTTACTTTATTTTATATAGCACTGCTGTCTCGCCAATTAATTCCTGTGTTCTGCTTTAAAGACGGCGTCTGGAACCTTCCAGACCGGCAAACTGTAACACATAGGTATCAGGGAGGTACATTTTGAACCGAAATTTTAAATACAGGGGGGAAACAGTGATTTTGAGCTGCCGAGGTATGATGCAGACAGTATAAAGGATAAAAGAATCTAGAACATACAGTGAAGAAACGAACAGCAACCGATTGCAAATTAAGTCATTTTATTAAGCAAATCTATATTTCGACTATAACAAGGTCAACTTCAGTGCATATACCAATGACTGACGTTAACACAGTGTCAGGTAGTAAACAGAAGCCTACAGGAATCTTAACATGAACTCAGACTCCTGTACGCTCTACACCAGCAACAATGTTTACTACGTGTCACTTCGGACTAATGTCGCCGGTTGTTACATGCACTCAAGATGACTACGTAACAGTTGAAATCTAGATCTGCTGTAATATAACGACGGATTTTTCGATCGATTACTGTTCTTTTCTCCAGTCTACAGTCAACGATCGCTGCGCACAACGGGATCATAAAGATTCCTATCTGATTAGCATCTAGAATGCTGTTTGCTAAAAGAACGCGAATATGTTCGCATACCAAAGTTTTTCCTGAAGAATGCGGAATGAAGATTAACGAAGCTAGTATTCCACTTTTCTGTTGGAGTCATTTAAACAGGAACACATTCGCCTCATTGGTGCTCCAACAGGAGCAATTTTCCGCTGGTTTACAAAAATAGCTGATTTTGATACAGGATAGTGCAAAGTGCTGCGTTACGACCAGCAGCTTGCTGCCAACGGACGCATAAGTGGTGCGACAATTAGGATGCCAGTAACACGATCAACGCCGCGTGCATATGGCGTTTGTCAACACAGAGACCCAGTGCGAGTGTGGCAGTTAATTGGGACTGTCGGGTGGGAGGGGACGAGATGAGGTGGGGGGAACTCGACGCGCGATAGCAGCACAAGGACGCTCGCGATTACAGACCGCTGAGAACGCGGTGAGCCCACTGCCAGTTCGCGCTCCGACAGCCTACCACAGTCCCGGTACAACACGACGCCTCCCACAACCGCCGCCGTTCTCCAGCAACCATCGCCTCACGCTACCGGCGCCAAAAGACTTTCGCGTCCGCTGCAGGAACTGTGGGGAACCAACAGCCGCGCAGACGACTTCCGTGAGAGGAGACAGCTGTATTGTCGTTTCGGAAACTGCTTCTGGATCTTTCTCAGGGGACGTTGTCCTTCACTGCCTCTCTAGTGTCATTCTATTCGCTCTCCCTACAGGTATGTGTTTTTCGAATATCTTGCACGTTGCTTGAAATGGGTGTGCTAAACTCGTGTTATTATTTATTAATAAGCGACCTCTCGCAGATCTGCTAACCATGTTGATATTTCTATATTGTCCCCTGGTGTCTCTAGAGTTAGATCTAGAACTTACTGAAGCTAGTTCCGCTCGAAACTCATTTCGGCACTCTGATCATACAAGGAAATACATTTTTCTCATTTTATTCAAAATTAGTTTATGCGACATTTGGCAGTATCCTGGACTTAACCAAAAACATATAACTTCTGTTTGTGGCTTAGGCAAAAACCTTTGACTGACATTTATAGTATTCTACCAACACATGCGGACACTTAATAAGACAGCACAATTCAGTGAATCTTTATATGCTAGTGTTTTTGTCGTTGTATTACTAACTTTTTTTAAATGTTCTGTTTTCGACTCACCTCGTTCTGTTTGATGACAGAAAGATTAGATAGTATTTGTGGTGATGTAGACAGTGTTACAGAAGTTGAGTAAATTTGTACATGTCTTATGTTTTGGGATACATTGGTTGAATTCAGATTTGGCTCATTGTTTGCAATCGTGCACAATGTTTGATACTAACATTGTGACTTCTCTTTTTGTCGTTTTTATTTCATTCCACCTTCAAGAAATTCGTTTAGTTACTTCAACTTGGAATGTTTAAATATCTGATCGATTCAAGGGGCGACAAATTTAGCCTCACAGAAAGCCACTTATGCGGCATCTGTGTCCCTCATTGCGTATTGTTTAGCGAGAACTTAAAATCACGCAGTACAATGTATCACTTGAAGTAAATACAACAATTCATTACAATGTAAGACTTTTACGAGGTTTATATACGAGAGAAAGTATTGTAATAACGTCCGCCTCCATAGCTGACTGCTCAGTGCGGCAGAATGCCATGCGAGGGGCCAAGATTCGATTTCCGGCTGCGTTGGAGATTTTTCTCTGCTGGGGGAGTGGGTGTTATGTTGTCTTCATCATCATATCATCCTCATCGACACACAAGTCGCCGAAGTGGCGTCAGCTAGAAACGATTGTGCGTAAAAGACTTGCATCAGGCCACGGGCCTACCAGACGGGAGGATTTAGCAACACTTCTTAAAATACAGCGTGTAACGGGTGTAATTACAGATATTTTATACCTGATACCGTAATATGTGTGCACATCAGTGTGTTTTTGCTGTTTTTCTCTATATCGGACAGTCTTCCCAAGAACACGTCACATAATTTACCACCTCATATTTTCTGCACGGTCGTAACTGCAGCGCTAAGTGGACCGCCCTGTTAGTATACATAACCGTTTTACGTCCAAGTGACAACACTTCAGCACCTGACCTGCCGCCCAGGGGAAAATAAGCATTGATGGTTTGCTGTTGCCACATGGAGGAGGAGGAGATTACTGTTGAACTTCCCATCGACAACGAGGTCATTAGTGACAGGGTACAAGCAAGGATTAAGGAAGGACGGAGAAGGAAACTGGCCGTGCCCTTTCGAAGGAACCGTACCGGCATTTGCTTTAAACGATTTAGGGAAATCACGGAAATCCTAAATCAGGATGGCCAGACGTGGGTTTGAACTGTCGTCCTCCCGAATGCGAGTCCAGTGGGCTAACCACTGCGCCACCTCGCATGTACTTGGAGGTACTACCAACCCTAAAACATAAAACTTGTAGTGGCCCTAACTACTAGTCTGCAAATGACGTAACTACATCGCCCTCAGTCACCAACAGAAATGCCTGCAATTGTACCTGTTACACCATGTATAATCTGAACAGAATATTCACTGAGCAGTTTCGAACAATAGCGAAATGATGCCATCCGTAAAACGAGCGCTGGCGTGAACCGATATTTCACTGCTCAACAACTCCTGTTTGGTATATACCAGTAAACCGCCACACCCATCCCTTTAAGAGTCGGACCCCCATGCGTAAAACAGCTTTAAGAATGTGATTACTTTACAAGTGAGTTAATATGTTAAATATTTGAAGTTAAGCATGTATGCGAGAAGACGTTTACAAAACGTTTGAAATTAAGTTTAACGTTAGTTGTATGTCGCTAAGCTCTCTCGTTATCAAACAATGGATGAGTGTAGTGTTGGTAATATGCATAGTAATATGCATACCAGTTTTTTACGCATCTCAGTGTTTATGACGTCGTATCTCCTGACTATCTGATGTACAATGATATAATTTTGCAGGGATGTTCATTGGTGTACGTGGATAATGACTGCAAAACTCGTTGCGGATTAAGTTAGTAGTGTAGAAATAATAAATTATAACGTTATGCCCGATGCTGAAGCCTTACTGCATCAATTTGCATGCTGTAAATTAAGCTGCCTCAAGACACACACGTAGTTGGTTGTCTTAGGGCCTTACTTGTCTTACTGCGTTATAAATTTAACGCAAGACTATTTCTCTTAACGAGTAGATTATGAGAGCATTTTAAATTATTAAATTCGATGATAATTATATAAAATATTGAAAATCCAATTCTTGTTTTCCCTGGAAGACGTTTACTAGGCAACCTGCTACTAGGACCGTGTTCCGGGTGCCCGTTTAGTAATAGAGATCACAAGTAATTTCTTTCAACAGCAACATTCACACGTGACACCACATCTCATGGAGTCTAATTATGTGAACTACCGAGAGTTACACTGATATACTATTCCCATAAAGATTTTATCAAATATTAAGACATGTATTCGTTTCAATATTTCAAGTTAAACCGCTCTTCTCATACTGAATAATCATTTAAGGTCTTTTCTAATTGCATTTGATTGCTGCGACAGCATGATACTTTACTTCTGCAAGTGACACTGGCGATATCGAGTAGTTTACAAAATTAATTGTTGTTTGTTTGTGCTACCCTCCATGAAGAGCACATCTGGCAGTTAGTATCGTCATCTGTTTTTCTCCGGCCATGTTTGCTCTTTGCCACAGTGATGGGTCATCTGCTGAGCGCAGATATCTCCGCGTCGCTTCAGGGTCAATACTCTACATTTATCCGTTTAATTTTACTTTAGTACTGAAAGAGAAGAAAGTAAAATATATTTCCCTTTACGGATACTGTTTTACGCACACACAAACGCACACACACAGGCCTCAGGTAATAGTTCCGTTATCTCTGCGTCACAGCCATACGGTTCCAGAGTCCTTACACTTTTATTTGTAGCCTTTTATCACAGCAAATAAACTTTTTCCCCTAAAGCAGCTCCATCCTCGGAGTCCTTGTCGTTCTAGGCTATTTCATTGCTCCCTTTATAATCATTTCTTTGCTTTAAAGAGCAGAGTTTTCCGATGCTTCTCTTAAAGCTGTAGGATAATCTTTGGGCAACATTACGTACATCCTTCCACACTGTCAATTTCAATTATTGCCAGCTGGTACTTTCTATATTAGACTTTATCGTTCTGTTCGTAAATGTAACGTGTTCTCTTTGCCTTGCTTTCCATAGATAGCTTCTTCAATCATGATTCTATCGGAAAACCTACGTTTCCCTCTTCTAGCTGACTTTTTCAATTGGAAAGAGTTACAACAGATTTTCTTAGCGGTCGAAGTTTCCACGAGCGCCAGCAAGTATATGTAGCACCGCTAGCGCCCACTTTGTTTGATGAAGGCTCTCTTTCAAGCACCACCTCATTTCATACTTCGTTTGACCACTTATCTTTTAATATCCTTATGTAACACTGAAATGAAGTTGCTTCTATTTACGGTACTTAATTGCTTTCCTCACTGTCCGCATTTAACTTTTGTACAATGCCTTACTGCAGACGTATTGCTTCGGGGAAATTTGACCATTCTTTTTTTTGGTATATTTTATCAATAAAACGCTTCGCTTGTCTGCTTGATGTCGGTTGTTTTTTTTGGTACCCTGTATCTCGGATAGCGAAAGCCTTTCACTTCTTATCGAGCTTTCCAAAATTTCGATTATAAACCATTAGCTTCATTACGTTCGTCCTGAATTAGTTAGGTGCTAAATTCCATAGTAGTTCATAAGGATAAATTATACATTGAAAAATCATCGCCACTGTTTATAAAATTAAGGAAGACATCGACTATTTAACTTATTTTCGCTATTACCGGTTTCATTATGGTGAACTGATAGTCCTCAGACCCACTGTCACAAAATGCAGTTCACCCAAAAGGATGTGGCTGCGTAGATTAGAACTGAAGCCCTGTCGAGAGCAACGCCTTTTCGTACGGAGCTTAAATTAAACGAGACTGGACGGGTAATTACCCGTATCATTGATAAGTGAGTTATCTCAGTGGACAAACACACCAGGAAAAAAACAGCTATTGAGCGATTACAAAAATGTATAGTGACCCGTATAGTTTCCTTTTATTGCTGGAAGCTATAAGACACTTCAGCTAAGGTTTCCTTCCCCTTGACAAGAAAGGTAATGATCACTACTGACGTTGTAAAGTACCTCTCATCTGCTCATATTCGGAGTACATCAAAATCTATCGCCAGTCCAAAAGTTACGAGACTATATTAACAAAATATAGAGAAAAGTTAAGGTGGTTGTAATGCATCAGGTGTTCTACATAGTCTCCCCACACTTGATTACAACCGACAAAACGTCCATACATCCATGAGAAACTGCCAGAAACGTCCTCCTTTAGAACTTGTTCAACTTGCGCATCACATTCGCACCTTCTTCGGTTTTGATGAACCATCAGAAACCCCTTCTGCACTATTTTCGTTTGGTGTTGATAACGCCAAGTCTCGTTACCCGCGACGATTTTTTCAAGAAATCAACTGTCCAAGCTTTTCAGTTCAATCAGGTCGCTTTAGGCGTCCACGCATCTTCTTTTGTCCAGGAGTCAATGGATGCGGGACAAACTTTGCACACACTATTCTCTTCTTCGATACATTCTAGACCGAGTTATGAACACTCGGTTTACAGGCATTCGATTCGTTATTCCACTGCTATTTGCTACGCAGTAATGTTGACACACTAGGGCTGTGAGTCCATTGCGTAACACTGCCCACTCTCAACTAACTGGTCTAGTACACATCTGTTGTTTATCCACCATAGTTACTGCGTTCACGTCCCTTACAAGCCAGGAATAAAATCAGTCTCGGAACTTTTTGGACGGTCTTTGCATGCAGGATGAGTCGGAGATGAGACGTACAAAGTGTCAGACATTGGGTTACAAACATAAATTCGTTTTCCTCGTGTACCTATGGCACTAAATGACAACGCAATTGAACGTTATAAAATCGATAAATGTGAAGCCGGTTTTTTGGTCTTTCTGTACGCAGATATAGGTCAATGGAAAAAACCAGCAACACCACACAACATACGAGTGTTGTAGGGGGTCGACGCCGCGCTTAGAAGACGTGGCATGCGGTGTTAAGCGGCGACGTGTGTCACAATGCGAGCAGTGACAGCGTCCACGTCTATCTCGTTCCGTTTTCCTCAGACAGTATTTTGTATCGTGGCTAGTTATCATAGGGAAAGGAAAGTGGGGAGGAACTATATTGTTTTATATGCACGTTTCATTGTTTGGTTTAATCTTAAGGAACGAGTACACAGAATCAGAAAACAAAATACAACTCATTTATGTCTCAGTTAATTCAAACGAATACAGTACAGTTTTGCAATTCTGAACTAACACATGAACACGTGGCAAGAAACTGCAATGCCGTTTCATAGGTATTGTTCGAAATGACAGACAAAAAGTTCGTCGCGAAGTCCGAATCTTCGCAGAAACGATTGCTGAACACGTCTGTGACTCTTCTTGTGATATCGCAGTCATGTTGTATTCTGCTTTGAAGGTTATTGACATCAACAGGCCCTCCTCCATAAACGACATATTTCAGATGGCCCCACAAAAATGAATCCAGTGGATTCTGGCGATCTAGCTGACCATGCAGCATGGCCTCCACGACCACTTCATCGGGAACGGAACGAACTGTCCAGGGTGCGTCGCACTGTGCCACTGCAATGAGCGGAGCTCCATCATTACTGTATCACAGGTTTCTAAGAGACGTCAAACTAGTATCTACCAACAATCACGGTAACGTAGCATCCAGGTAACGCCCATATCGCTCTCCGAACAGGCTTGGTGGTAGCACATGTGGCACTGTGAGATGCCGTTTGATATTACCACACCAGATATTGACACCGCATCGTTGCTGATATCCTCGCATCACTGTGCCGTAAGGGTTTTCTTCTACCCAGTTGGGCCAATTATGTCAAATCACTATACCCCCCTTCGTGAAACATGTTTCGTCTATGAACTGTATTTTTCTTAAAAATTGCTGGTCGTGCCTCTGATGCCGTGGCATTAGCAGAAGTTCATGCTCTGTTGGTAGTCTGCCAGCATCGATGTTTGTACCTTCTCCATACCAAAGGGATTGTAATGTTTTCTGTGCAGCACTCGCGTATCAGTAAATTGTGACTTTCCGAGAGAACTGGCGCTTATTCTGAAGCGTTCCGCAACAGTTTGTACTAAATTCTCTTGGCCGTCCGCACCGTCTGTCGATGATCGTCCCGGCCTCTAAATCCTGGAGGTGAAACACATGTACCATGGTCTCCCAAGCGTCTATCCGCAGAGTAACATATTTTTGCGTGTGGAAGGCTCCGATTAGGAAATATCTTACTGTCCAGCAGTCTTGCAACGTCGGCTCTTCTATCGTCCAGCTCATACATGGGTGGATATCGGTGTATTCTTGGTCTGTTATACTTTCCATGGTAGGAACACTGCGACCGGTCCGTTAGCAACTGCCGGCGCCGCGAGTATTGGCTAGTGCGAACAGTACAGTGCGACACATCATGCTCGCCGCGGTTTTCCTTCCACCAAGACCGCTCTTTCCGTTTACAAGACAAAAATTCCTTGACATGAGACTGTACATCCTGTCACCGCCGGCAATGTGTGGTTAATAAGTTCTGGTGCAGTTCCATATACACTACGATGGGATTGTTTTTTTCTCGTATCTTTCAAACACTGGCAGATAACAAATCACATTATTTGTGTGTCATGTGATGCGTGGGTGAACAATACTTCTTGATCGTGAGGTTTGTCGGTTTCTCGTTAAATGTTTGTTTCCTTTGTTTTATATACATTATACACTCCTGGAAATGGAAAAAAGAACACATTGACACCGGTGTGTCACACCCACCATACTTGCTCCGGACACTGAGAGAGGGCTGTACAAGCAATGATCACATGCACGGCACAGCGGACACACCAGGAACCGCGGTGTTGGCCGTCGAATGGCGCTAGCTGCGCAGCATTTGTGCACCGCCGCCGTCAGTGTCAGCCAGTTTGCCGTGGCATACGGTGCTCCATCGCTGTCTTTAACACTGGTAGCATGCCGCGACAGCGTGGACGTGAACCGTATGTGCAGTTGACGGACTTTGAGCGAGGGCGTATAGTGGGCATGCGGGAGGCCGGGTGGACGTACCGCCGAATTGCTCAACACGTGGGGCGTGAGGTCTCCACAGTACATCGATGTTGTCGCCAGTGGTCGGCGGAAGGTGCACGTGCCCGTCGACCTGGGACCGGACCGCAGCGACGCACGGATGCACGCCAAGACCGTAGGATCCTACGCAGTGCCGTAGGGGACCGCACCGCCACTTCCCAGCAAATTAGGGACACTGTTGCTCCTGGGGTATCGGCGAGGACCATTCGCAACCGTCTCCATGAAGCTGGGCTACGGTCCCGCACACCGTTAGGCCGTCTTCCGCTCACGCCCCAACCTCGTGCAGCCCGCCTCCAGTGGTGTCGCGACAGGCGTGAATGGAGGGACGCATGGAGACGTGTCGTCTTCAGCGATGAGAGTCGCTTCTGCCTTGGTGCCAATGATGGTCGTATGCGTGTTTGGCGCCGTGCAGGTGAGCGCCACAATCAGGACTGCATACGACCGAGGCACACAATGCCAACACCCGGCATCATGGTGTGGGGAGCGATCTCCTACACTGGCCGTACACCACTGGTGATCGTCGAGGGGACACTGAATAGTGCACGGCACATCCAAACCGTCATCGAACCCATCGTTCTACCATTCCTAGACCGGCAAGGGAACTTGCTGTTCCAACAGGACAATGGACGTCCGCATGTATCCCGTGCCACCCAACGTGCTCTAGAAGGTGTAAGTCAACTACCCTGGCCAGCAAGATCTCCGGATCTGTCCCCCATTGAGCATGTTTGGGACTGGATGAAGCGTCGTCTCACGCGGTCTGCACGTCCAGCACGAACGCTGGTCCAACTGAGGCGCCAGGTGGAAATGGCATGGCAAGCCGTTCCACAGGACTACATCCAGCATCTCTACGATCGTCTCCATGGGAGAATAGCAGCCTGCATTGCTGCGAAAGGTGGATATACACTGTACTAGTGCCGACATTGTGCATGCTCTGTTGCCTGTGTCTATGTGCCTGTGGTTCTGTCAGTGTGATCATGTGATGTATCTGACCCCAGGAATGTGTCAATAAAGTTTCCCCTTCCTGGGACAATGAATTCACGGTGTTCTTATTTCAATTTCCAGGAGTGTATGTCGAGAAGAACAAAATTAACTATGGGCCGCCTCTTGTTGCACATAGCAGCCTGCTGTTCTCGGAATACATTTCCTCATTTACGGCTCAGAAACATGTCCTGAGTAAATTTCCTCTTCTATGTGAAGAGTAGAGTCAAGAATGATTTGTAACGCTATTCGTCTGTCATTCAGAAGGAAAGGAGCATGTTGAAAGGTAGATACAAGTTCCTTTGCGTATCGAAAGAACAGTGGACATGAATGAATATTTGAATGAATTCTGTGTTCACATTATCTCGCAATAGGTTTATAATCTGGTTTCAAGAACGTGTACATAACACACCTTATAGGCAAGCTACTTGCCATGAGAATGCATTGCTCACTTTGTTAAACTAACATTCTTTACATTATAACTTGAATAAAGACGTACCGTAGTCGTGTCGCACATAAGATGATTTACAACCAGCTTTGAATCATCATATGATAACTTGCCTTCTGGACTGAGAAGCATGCAAAGAAATTGCTGAAGCGTTCTGCTAATTGTAGATTTGAAAGACCAATACACTGACTCCAACAGTCGCTCACTGTGACTGGTATTTTTGCTTAAGGCAGAAAGTCTGTAATTTGTGTGCTGTAGCTCGAATCAGGTTACAACATACACTCAGTATCGCGAAAGTATTCAATCTTTAGACATATATCAAGCAGTGGCACGGAAATATGGGTGAACCTCATAAGCTATTACTATAATTGCATCTATAAAACACTGTCACTTTTACAATAAAGCGTACAGTTATACGTGCGTGGGGAAACGCTGTATGATGGGTCACCACATAAAAAAGACTTAGCTTGAAGAATGTCATATGCATTAGAAAACGGTGAAAATATTTTACTAGATGAAAGTGTAGTTTGCACAACAGCGCTAGTATACGAATGTACTAATGGGGACTCGGTTCCGAACCATCTGCCTCGAAAACTGACCACCTCGGTAAACAAAGAAGGTTACGTCTGAACGTACATAAATGCATTTTACAGATCTGTAAATAATTTGCATGATATTACCCGAATCTGCGCTACGTTAACCAGAATCTCATCACGCATTTGTAAGACGTAATCGCAGAATGAGTAACAGAAAGCAGCTTCAAAATAGTTCAATATATTACATGCTGACAGTAAGATCCCTACAGAACTAGACTCGCTTCGTGCAGTTTAAACCGCCTGCTCACAGCGTAACACGCGGTCGCGCTCGCTTCCCAGTTGTTAGTCCTGCCCACTCGCCGAAGTGTTTCACTTGCCCTACCCCTTCTAAGTTCGTCATAAAACAACAGCAGTGTCAGTGATCGATTGCCTGGTACAGAAATATCTTTACAGTATTTCTGCGATTTAGAATGCGCTGAAGAAAGAACAGTTTCGAAAGTTGTCGTTATGATAAGAAGCCTTCAAGCTTTGCCATTGGGATATGCTTCTCTTTAAAGTAATTCCAGTTCCCCAATGTCTTTTAAACCTTCATTTTGTCTGCAGCGGGTAACGAAAACAATAGTGGTGACAAGCTGAAACTCCACCTTAATGTCTACAAAAAACGACGTAAGCACGTAACACCGTTGGGAACCAAATTACAATCACTACATACAATAAATGCAGCCAAGTGACCCTAGAAACTTGATATATACTGTGGTGACAAAAATCATGGAATAGTGATACACAGATTTACAGATGGTGGTATTATTGGGTACACAATGTATAAAACAGCAGTGCATTGGCAGAGCAGTCATTTGTACTCAGGTGATTCATGTGAAAAGCTTTCCGACGTGATTGTGGCCGCACGACGGGGATTAACATACTTTGAACTCGGGATGGTACTTACATCTAGACGGATGGGACATTTCTTATCTGACATCGCTAGGGAATTCAATATACCGAGATCCACAGTGCGGAAGTGCGCAGAGAATACCAAAATTGAGGCATGACCTATCACCACGGACAACGCAGAGGCCGACAGTCTTCGCTTGGCGACTGCGAACAGCGGTGTTTGCTTAGAGTTGTCACTGCTAATAGACTAGCAACACTGTGAGAGATAACAGCAGAAACCAATGTGGGTCTACGACGAATGTGTCCGTTAGGACAGTACGACGAAATCTGGCGTTAATGGGCTATGGCAGCAGACGACCGACGTGAGTACTTTTGCTAAAAGCACATTTCCTGCAGCGCCTCTGTTGGGCTCGTGACCATATCGGTTGGACCCTAGACGACTGAAAAACCCTGGCCTCGTCAAATGAGTCCTGTTTCGGTTGGTAACAGCTGATGGTAGGATTCAAGTGTGGCGCAGACCCCGTGAAGCCATGGACCGAAGGTTGTGTTTACACGGGATGGATTGCGTCCTCCGGTTCAACTGAATAGGTCATTGACTTGATATGCTTATGCTGGCTTATTTCTGGACCATTTGCAGCCATTCATGGACTTCATGTTCCCAGACAACGAGGGAATTTTTATGGATGACAGTGTGCCATATAACTGGGCCACAATTGTTCACGATTCGTTTGACGAATATTCTGGACAATTCGAGCGAATGGTTTGGCCACCCACATCGCCCAACATAAATCGCACCGACCGTTTATGGAACATAATCGAGAGGTTAGATCATGCAGAAAATCCTGCACCGACAACACCTCCGCAGTTATGGACGGCTATAGAGACAACATGGCTCAATATTTCAACAGGAGACTTCTAACGACTTTTGAGTCAATTCCACGTCGGTTTAGTGGTTCACACCGGGCAAAATGAGGTTCGCAAAGACATTAGGGAGTATTTCACGACTTTTGTCGCCTCAGTCTAAACGGCTGTAGACTTTTATACTCCCCACAGAGTGATAAGGACTGTAAAAGATCCCACAGCATTCGTCAGAAGAAGGCGTGTTATTCATCTCTCCACTATCTGCCACCAAACTAATTTTGCTGACGACTTTTATTGTGACTCTGCTTGCAATTTTAATAGTAAATTATGTATGAAGACATAAGAAAACGACTCATTACGAATGATCTATGCAAGCTGGTTACAAATTGATCTTCATATGCAAACTTCTGCCGCCGATGGATGAATGAGTGACGTTTCAGGGCATTTTCACCTCGCTGCTGGTTCAAATGGCTCTGAGCACTATGGGACTTAACATCTATGGTCATCAGTCCCCTAGAACTTAGAACTACTTAAACCTAACTAACCTAAGGATATCACACAACACCCAGTCATCACCGTGCTGCTGGCAAGGACAATAAACACAGGTAGCGGGTCGGTATGGTCGATCGGTTCTAGGCGCTTCAGTCTGGAACCGCGCGACCGCTACGGTCTCAGGTTTGAATCCTGCCTCGGGCATGGTTGTGTGTGATGTCCTTAGGTTAGTTAGCTTTAATTAGTTCTAAGTTCTAACGGACTGATGACCTCAGATGTTAAGTCCCATACTGCTCAAAGCTATTTCTGAGTAAACAGGGGAACGCCGATACGAAGCTACAAAGTCTCTGCGGATTTCATTCCGTATACTCAGCTGGATAGTAACTATGCCTCGCAGACAGGTCCGTGAGCAATATATATATATATATATATATATATATATATATATATATATATATATATATATATACACACTCCTGGAAATTGAAATAAGAACACCGTGAATTCATTGTCCCAGGAAGGGGAAACTTTTTTGACACATTCCTGGGGTCAGATACATCACATGATCACACTGACAGAACCACAGGCACATAGACACAATGTCAGCACTAGTACAGTGTATATCCACCTTTCGCAGCAATGCAGGCTGCTGTTCTCCCATGGAGACGATCGTAGAGATGCTGGATGTAGTCCTGTGGAACGGCTTGCCATGCCATTTCCACCTGGCGCCTCAGTTGGACCAGCGTTCGTGCTGGACGTGCAGACCGCGTGAGACGACGGTTCATCTAGTCCCAAACATGCTCAATGGGGGACAGATCCGGAGATCTTGCTGGCCTGGGTAGTTGACTTACACCTTCTAGAGCACGTTGGGTGGCACGGGATACATGCGGACGTGCATTGTCCTGTTGGAACAGCAAGTTCCCTTGCCGGTCTAGGAATGGTAGAACGATCACCAGTGGTGTACGGCCAGTGTAGGAGATCGCTCCCCACACCATGATGCCAGGTGTTGGCCCTGTGTGCCTCGGTCGTATGCAGTCCTGATTGTGGCGCTCACCTGCACGGCGCCAAACACGCATACGACCATCATTGGCACCAAGGCAGAAGCGACTCTCATCGCTGAAGACGACACGTCTCCATTCGTCCCTCCATTCACGCCTGTCGCGACACCACTGGAGGCGGGCTGCACGAGGTTGGGGCGTGAGCGGAAGACGGCCTAACGGTGTGCGGGACCGTAGCCCAGCTTCATGGAGACGGTTGCGAATGGTCCTCGCCGATACCCCAGGAGCAACAGTGTCCCTAATTTGCTCGGAAGTGTCGGTGCGGTCCCCTACGGCACTGCGTAGGATCCTACGGTCTTGGCGTGCATCCGTGCGTCGCTGCAGTCCGGTCCCAGGTCGACGGGCACGTGCACCTTCCGCCGACCACTGGCGACAACATCGATGTACTGTGGAGACCTCACGCCCCACGTGTTGAGCATTCGGCGGTACGTCCACCCGGCCTCCCGCATGCCCACTATACGCCCTCGCTTAAAGTCCGTCAACTGCACATACGGTTCACGTCCACGCTGTCGCGGCATGCTACCAGTGTTAAAGACAGCGATGGAGCTCCGTATGCCACGGCAAACTGGCTGACACTGACGGCGGCGGTGCACAAATGCTGCGCAGCTAGCGCCATTCGACGGCCAACACCGCGGTTCCTGGTGTGTCCGCTGTGCCGTGCGTGTGATCATTGCTTGTACAGCCCTCTCGCAGTGTCCGGAGCAAGTATGGTGGGTCTGACACACCGGTGTCAATGTGTTCTGTTTTCCATTTCCAGGAGTGTATATATATCAGCGCCTGACAGAGGAAGTACAGATGGGCTCAAAGAAGACGGTTGTAATAATCAGCAAATGATTCGATATTTGAATGGGTACGATTTCACTAATCGACGATGCTCGGAGGAATGAGTGAAATATGGCATAAAACGGTGTCAAGAAGAAGCGGTCGACCTAGAGGGACGACACAACGTAAGAATCGAGCTATCGTCACCGAGGCACTCACAGTCGCAGATTCAGCGATATGACGTGCAACAGGTACTTCAGTGGCCATAAAAACCATAAATAGGCCGCTCACAGGAATGGGGCTGGGCTCACGGCGCTACTTGTGCTGATTCCCATTGACCTGTGTACACTAACAAGGCCGTTTACAGTGATTTCGGGCGCAGTCGGGCTGGAATGTCATAGTCTGGACTACAACTGTCTCCCGTGGTGAGTCCTTCTTCGAAATCATTCCCGATGACCAGCGAAGACGTGTCTGGAAATGCCGTGGCAGCGACTGGATGCCATCCTGATTGTCGCCCGCAATATGGCCCGACAAATAAGAGTGATGGTCCAGAGTGCCATTTCTTTTCATATCAAGACCCCCTTGGAGACCCCCTTGGTTGTCACCCGTGGTGCACACTGCATCGACGGTGATCTACACCCTGTTTTGTTGCCCATAATGTAAAGCTGCCCTGGGGTTACATTTGAGCAACGTACTGCCAGCCCGCGCACGTCAAGCGTTTCTACTGCTTGTCTTCGTGCTTGTGAAACCCTACCTTGGCCAGAAAAGTCACCGGATCACTCCCCAAATGAGAACGTTTCGATCATTGTGAGCAGGGATCTCAAACCGTCTTCGGATTTTGACGATCGAACGCGACGCTTGGCAAAATTTGGCACCACGATATCTCTCAGGGGGACACCCAACAACTCTATCATCAATGTCAATCCGAATACCTCCTTGCATAATGGGTGCGTCATTTTGTTTCTTTGTCTTAGCGTGTAAATTAAAAGACGACATGGGGAACCTATACATCCATTAGATAAATTATTCTTCACACATTAAATCAACACACTCAATTTCGAAAGGCATCAGAAATTCAAGTAACTTACAACTCGAAGCTGCCAGCTCTCAAGCACATGCAGTCTAATACGAATAAAATACGAGGGGCGTTCAGTATATAACGCAACACATTTTTTCCAAGACAATTTTGGTCGAAAGACAGCGGAATTTGTTTAGGACACCGCGGAATATTAACGTTTAAATCCTATAGTTTAATGAAGTTCCGGTAGGTGGCGGCTTTATACGTATCCTTCGAAATGGCGCCTGTAACGAAGGTGCCTTCCAGGCAGAGAGCTGTCGCTGAGTTTCTCTCGGTGGAACATCAGAGCATCGCAGAGGATGCAGAATATCTACGAAGACCTGACAGTGGACAAAATCACGTTGACTCGTTGGGCGATGTGCCTGTCATCATCGCGACGTGGTCGCGCAAACCCGCCGAATCTCGCATGTGCCGGACGACCACACTCAGACTCAGCTGTGATTCCTGCAATGTTGGGACACGCACTCCTGGAAATTGAAATAAGAACACCGTGAATTCATTGTCCCAGGAAGGGGAAACTTTATTGACACATTCCTGGGGTCAGATACATCACATGATCACACTGACAGAACCACAGGCACATAGACACAGGCAACAGAGCATGCACAATGTCGGCACTAGTACAGTGTATATCCACCTTTCGCAGCAATGCAGGCTGCTATTCTCCCATGGAGACGATCGTAGAGATGCTGGATGTAGTCCTGTGGAACGGCTTGCCATGCCATTTCCACCTGGCGCCTCAGTTGGACCAGCGTTCGTGCTGGACGTGCAGACCGCGTGAGACGACGCTTCATCCAGTCCCAAACATGCTCAATGGGGGACAGATCCGTAGATCTTGCTGGCCAGGGTAGTTGACTTACACCTTCTAGAGCACGTTGGGTGGCACGGGATACATGCGGACGTGCATTGTCCTGTTGGAACAGCAAGTTCCCTTGCCGGTCTAGGAATGGTAGAACGATGGGTTTGATGACGGTTTGGATGTACCGTGCACTATTCAGTGTCCCCTCGACGATCACCAGTGGTGTACGGCCTGTGTAGGAGATCGCTCCCCACACCATGATGCCGGGTGTTGACCCTGTGTGCCTCGGTCGTATGCAGTCCTGATTGTGGCGCTCACCTGTGACAACATCGATGTACTGTGGAGACCTCACGCCCCACGTCTTGAGCAATTCGGCGGTACGTCTACCCGGCCTCCCGCATGCCCACTATACGCCCTCGCTCAAAGTCCGTCAACTGCACATACGGTTCACGTCCACGCTGTCGCGGCATGCTACCAGTGTTAAAGACTGCGATGGAGCTCCGTATGCCACGGCAAACTGGCTGACACTGACGGCGGCGGTGCACAAATGCTGCGCAGCTAGCGCCATTCGACGGCCAACACCGCGGTTCCTGGTGTGTCCGCTGTGCCGTGCGTGTGATCATTGCTTGTACAGCCCTCTCGCAGTGTCTGGAGCAAGTATGGTGGGTCTGACACACCGGTGTCAATGTGTCCTTTTTTCCATTTCCAGGAGTGTACGTATCCTTCGAAATGGCGCCTATAACGAAGCTGCCTTCCAGGCAGAGAGCTGTCGCTGAGTTTCGCTCGGTGGAAAATCAGAGCATCGCAGAGGATGCAGAATATCTACGAAGACCTGACAGTGGACAAAATCACGTTGACTCGTTGGGCGATGTGTCTGTCATCATCGCAACGTGGTCGCGCAAACCCCTTCGAATCTCGCATGTGCCGGACGACCACACTCAGCTGTGATTCCTGCAATGTTGGAACACGCGGACACACTCAATCGCGGTGATCGACGGATCACAATCGAAAACTTTGTTGCTCAACTTGACGTCTGACACCCTTGTCAACCAGTTGGACTACTCAAAGGATTGTGCCCGTTGTGTTCCTCGCCGCCTAACAGAAGACTATTATGACCGACGAAGAACCATCTGTACGGAATCGCTTGCGCGTTACGAGGCTGATCGTGAAAATTTTTTGTTGAACATCGTCACAGGCGATGGATCATGGGTTCACCACTTCGGTGAGCAAACAAAACGGCAATCCATCAAGTGGCGCCACACCATCTCTCCTCCGAAGAAAATGTTAAAATCCGCGGTCTCAGCTAGTAAAGTCGTGGCGACGATTGTCTGTTTGATGGTCACCCTTGTGGAGCAACGGTTAACTCGGAAGAGTTATCCCCAGGAAATTGAAGAAACGACTTCAGCTCGTTCGTCGTTACAAAAAGGCAAACGAATTCTCCTTCTCCTTCTGTGTACCTGAGACGAGCTCACAAAACTTCGTTGGACTGTTCTTCCCCATCCACCATACAGCCCGCATCCCGCAGCTTCTGACTTCCATCTCTTTTGCCCAGCGAAGGATGCACTCCGCGGGAAGCAATACATGGATGATGGGGATGTTATTGATGAAGCAAGACGTTGGCAGCGACATCGACCAGTATAGTGGTACCATGCGGGCGTACAAGCCCTTCCAGCAAGTAAGGTATCGTAAAGCTGTCTCACTGAACGGAGATTACGTTTAAAAACACCGTTTGCAGCCAAAAGATTGGTTAACAGTGCTGAGTAAAACCAAAAAATGTGTCGTATTACTTATTGAACGCCCCTGGTATTTTCTGCCATTGGGATTCGAGCTGGTTATACCTACTTTAAGCCTGGCAGTCTATCTCTTCCGTAAACATTATTTGACAAAGCCAATGCAAATATGAAATGCCATCAGGGATGAAAATCCACTGATGCAGGACTTCATCCGCAGTAAACGATTACGAGGATGTTGGAAAGTGATATCAGGTAATATTTTATTTCAAGAACATTTTAACCTCTTTGTATCACAGAGCCTGGGACATTTGTAAGGCTAGCAACATGCTTTTTTGAAACGAAATCCCCTAGCAACACCCGTTAAGGAAAGATAAGAAGCTAAGCGTGTAACATCCAGTGACGACCAAACCATTAATGGTGGAGCATTTGCTCGGAAACTACAAGGATGACGAAGTAATTCGACCGCAAAATAATTTTGAGACTCTGCGAAAAAAGCAACTCAGTATTCCAAGACGTAGATTTGAACCGATCATCGTGAATGTGAATCCAAACTGTTATTCACAGCAATTTTGCCTGAAAGAGATAGTTTAGAAACAGTTAGAGAAGAGAAGAGGTGAAAGGAGGTTTTGTGGTCCTGTACATCGATAAATATAGACCAAACACAGTTTCTGAGTGGATAAGGGTAGGAAGCAAACCGGCCGTTCGTTTTCGACGATACTATCCCATCGTTGATAGTAAATGATTTTTAGGATTCACAGAAAACCAAATACAATGGCCTACGTACCAAATGATAGTCTGTGTCTTATAACTGAGCCACAACATAAAATGAAAGTGATTATGTCTGCGGGAATACGGTGATAGACTTAGTTTATGTTGGACCCTGCACTAAATAGAATATCGCCTGTATCTATACTTAGTTTGGTTTTACGTGCATAGCGGCGAATACGGTAACATGAGTAACGAAAACGATATACAGAATTTGCCGTTATAAACGGGGCCTAACGAAATAATGGAAATGGAGGCGCACATCTTGTGGAAACATAAAACTTGGCAACTCTTAAGGGACTGACGAAGTTGCTATCCTTGGGGGAACTCCAGTTCTTTTCGTCCTTCATTACAGCAACATCCCACGGACGACACAAGGTCAGAGTCAAGTTCAGCCACGGGTTACGAAAGAGGTATGGAAATTATATAGGAGATGATTATGTCGGAGTTCTCTGTTCAAAAGTTGCATCATGACATGCAGTCTCAAATTGCTCAATCCACCACTGTTTTCCTATGTGACCACCAATGAGAGTTTTTATCTACTGTCGTTACGTGATTGCTTAGTCAGATCTCCCAAGTCTGTTCATTAGCTAGTTACAGAGTAGTTCTGTAGTCGAATAACGGCAGAGATACTGAGGAGTCGTGTTACAGCATTTCACAGGTAATCCCTGGAGTACTATGCAAGTTAGTTGTATTTTTTATTTTTTTATGTCTTGTTACCCAAATTTACGAAGTTCGCTTTCTTTTCAAAAATGTACTGTAATTATAATCTGTCCCTGTGAGAACTTATTTATCTTCGACGCTGACGGCTATGACGCTGCGTCCCCCATAACGAAGTAACAACAGGTATTTCGTATCTACAACCTGTCGTTTATGTTGGTAATAACGTAGAACTACCATCTTCAGCGATACAGTTCAACTACGAAGACTGTCGGCGGGGACATAGTGTGGTCACGTGCGTTCCGCTGGAAACTACATGGATGCAATGATATTAATGATTCTGAATGTGGCTACTGTCAGGTTCGATACCAAACTGCAACTCGCCACAACAGTAAACACAGCTCTAACTCGTGTTCCCCGATACGAGAGCTCCCTTGGAGGGACACACTGTGTCATCTACGCTATGGCAAGTACGGACATCCGTGGTTGACGTTTTGCATCTTGTCGCAAATTTCCACGATAGTTGCAATTTATTTGTGAGCTCTATACAGAGTGTTTCAAAGTATTTGCGTCAAACGTCTACGGGTGATAGATCATATCATGGGCAACAACTTTCGTTAGAGACAAAATGTGTGTGCTGACGCTCCACGGTGAAGTTAGGAGTCTTTTTACTGATTTCCCCGGCCTTAGGACGACGACATGTCACCGAGCTGGCAGGGTCTACTGACAAGTTGTGCAGCGTCTGCAGATTTTCAAAATGAAAACCGTAGAAATGAGTGTCTTCAAGCAGAGAAATATATTTTAGAAGCGAATCAAGATATTTTAGAAGCGAATCAAGATCTATCATTTTACTACACTTATTTCCTTTCATGCAGAGCAGTTGATTAGGTTATAGACAACACATATTCTGTAGGCACACCGCAGGGTACCTATACCCTGTCACGTCTCAGGGCAGAATCAGTAATACAGAATCGTCAGGAAGCTTCAGCGTACACTTTGTCTCTAAGAAAAGTTGTTCCACATGAGCGGGTGCACGTTTGGCGCAAAGACTTTGAAACAGTTTGTATAAGGAATGATAACGTCTGACTGTAAGTTTTCGTGGCTAACTTGGCACATCTCTTGGTACGTGAAAGGCAGACAATGGTGATAAAGCCACTCTCTTGCGAATTTTTACGGAATTTTCTCTTACATAGTTAAGAGAGCAACTGTGGAGGGTACTCAGCTGCCGCATACACTGCAAGCTAACGAATTCACATCGTTTCAGAAAGGTAGCCATTCAAAGTCTCTGTATTAACGTGCAATATCACAGAACATCTTGTTGATTGTTCTAGTTACCTCCTCTTCCCGCTGTTTCTTAGCTCTTGTGCCATCGTACGGCATGCATTGTTCTTATGATTCAGTCAATTTTATTTCATTTTAAATTTGTGGCTGGGTACTCTTCCTGTCGCCACAGCCGTTAGTTAACCTAAGGGTGGAAAATTGTGAGCGCCACCTGTATGTTGTTTTATTTTCACTGTTTGTGCTTAGTGGATGACGCATATATCAGACCAACCGTCGTTAATCCGCTGCAGCTATTGGATCCGGTTACGACGAATCTCCCTGTTAAGTCACCTAGCACTCTGTGCGTTATGCTACATGAGTATATCTCCCACTCACATCTCGTTAATCGTTGACAAGTGTCACAAAGAATCAGATGTCCAACACACCATCCTTCCAATGTCCTGACAGAATTTCTTGCGAGATTCTTTGTCTAAAGATGCACTAAATTGGTACACAGAGTAAATGATAAATCTTTCCAGTTGTTAGAATCTATCCTCATGCACAATTGAACCTGTGGTAACTCCTGACTTCTTGCTTTAAGCAGCTTGGTCTTGCTTCACTGTACCTATCAGAGGAACTGAGGTGTGTCTATTCATTTGCAGGATACTGTGAATGTCATGACAGGCTCATGATATTGCCGCCGAGTGAGGCTCCACAGCGGTTATAAGGCTGACTAGATTCGCTTCGAGAGCACTGGGATTTCCAAACAGGCCCTACCGTCCAAATACACGTTTTCCGTTCTATCACCAAATCTTTCAAGGCAAATGCGACCATCGTCTCCTATGATTCAGGAATAGAAAGATGGTTGAAACCGGACGTTAATGACAACGAAACCCTAAGTTTGGATTGGAATATTTGTCGTAAGATAGGTTAGTCGCCAATGACCCGCCAGGTTAGCCGAGAGCGCTAATGCGTTGCTTCCTGGACTCGGGTAGGTGCGCTGGGCCCGGATCGAATCCGCCTTGCGGGCTAACGACGTGGGCCGATGTGCTGGCCAGCCTGGATGCGGTCTTTAGACGGTTTCCCACTAGGTGACTACCGGGCTGGTCCCCACATCCCGTCTCAGTTACACGACTATCAGGCATTTGAAACACGAATAGCAATACCAGAAGACTGTAGCAAAATGTATGAGGATTTTCAGACAATCGACTGCAGTAGACCATGAATTTAGTGTTATACACTCCTGGAAATTGAAATAAGAACACCGTGAATTCATTGTCCCAGGAAGGGGAAACTTTATTGACACATTCCTGGGGTCAGATACATCACATGATCACACTGACAGAACCACAGGCACATAGACACAGGCAACAGAGCATGCACAATGTCGGCACTAGTACAGTGTATATCCACCTTTCGCAGCAATGCAGGCTGCTATTCTCCCATGGAGACGATCGTAGAGATGCTGGATGTAGTCCTGTGGAACGGCTTGCCATGCCATTTCCACCTGGCGCCTCAGTTGGACCAGCGTTCGTGCTGGACGTGCAGACCGCGTGAGACGACGCTTCATCCAGTCCCACACATGCTCAATGGGGGACAGATCCGGAGATCTTGCTGGCCAGGGTAGTTGACTTACACCTTCTAGAGCACGTTGGGTGGCACGGGATACATGCGGACGTGCATTGTGCTGTTGGAACAGCAAGTTCCCTTGCCGGTCTAGGAATGGTAGAACGATGGGTTCGATGACGGTTTTGATGTACCGTGCACTATTCAGTGTCCCCTCGACGATCACCAGTGGTGTACGGCCAGTGTAGGAGATCGCTCCCCATACCATGATGCCGGGTGTTGGCCCTGTGTGCCTCGGTCGTATGCAGTCCTGATTGTGGCGCTCACCTGCACGGCGCCAAACACGCATACGACCATCATTGGCACCAAGGCAGAAGCGACTCTCATCGCTGAAGACGACACGTCTCCATTCGTCCCTCCATTCACGCCTGTCGCGACACCACTGGAGGCGGGCTGCACGATGTTGGGGCGTGAGCGGAAGACGGCCTAACGGTGTGCGAGACCGTAGCCCTGCTTCATGGAGACGGTTGCGAATGGTCCTCGCCGATACCCCAGGAGCAACAGTGTCCCTAATTTGCTGGGAAGTGGCGGTGCGGTCCCCTACGGCACTGCGTAGGATCCTACGGTCTTGGCGTGCATCCGTGCGTCGCTGCGGTCCGGTTCCAGGTCGACGGGCACGTGCACCTTCCGCCGACCACTGGCGACAACATCGATGTACTGTGGAGACCTCACGCCCCACGTGTTGAGCAATTCGGCGGTACGTCCACCCGGCCTCCCGCATGCCCACTATACGCCCTCGCTCAAAGTCCGTCAACTGCACATACGGTTCACGTCCACGCTGTCGCGGCATGCTACCAGTGTTAAAGACCGCGATGGAGCTCCGTATGCCACGGCAAACTGGCTGACACTGACGGCGGCGGTGCACAAATGCTGCGCAGCTAGCGCCATTCGACGGCCAACACCGCGGTTCCTGGTGTGTCCGCTGTGCCGTGCGTGTGATCATTGCTTGTACAGCCCTCTCGCAGTGTGCGGAGCAAGTATGGTGGGTCTGACACACCGGTGTCAATGTGTTCTTTTTTCCATTTCCAGGAGTGTATAATCGGCTGTTTCAGTTGCAAATAGTTTTATTCGTTCAAAATCGCGATCGGATTCGGTTAGGGATAAAAACTCATCTTCAAATGTACAAAACTGTAAAACAGAAAACGAAGAAGCTATAATGAATTACTGTATAAGTCTTAGGGCTTGTTGTTATAATAATTGTGGTGTTCACTGTCCGATTACGAAAGCTATTGGTAAGGTAAGGTTCGACATGTCGCGAAATTGAAACGACAACGAAAATACGATGAAGCGTTACACACATGATTTGGACAGTGGCTCTAGAATGCCTGTCCATGGCGCCACGTCGTTCTTTTCAGTTTAGAGCACACAGAGAAGAAGTAAAGATGCCTAGGTCAATAGTTTTCGCACCAAGTATGGTTGTCCGTTGCGAGGTTTCGCCTGATTTCATGCAACCCCTTATGAACCGCTGGCTACGAAGACAACACTTTGGCCCAGACAACGAACAGGAGACCAGCGTACAGAAGTGTCGGTAAGCGCAAGGTGCTGTCTTCCATGACGACGCTACAGAAAAGTTAGTACGATGCTAAGACAGGTGTCTAAGTAGGAGCGGCGACTTTGCAGAGAAGTAGCTGGATGGTGTAGTAAACTGTTGCAAAGACAATATTTTTGACTTTCTCTGTGGTTTTAATATCGGAACTGATCAGCCTCACTTTCGCAATAGCCTTATTATAAATATGAAATTGATACTGTCATGTTAGTTGGAATGAAAACCCGGGTATTGCCACTGACAGCCGCAAAATGGCCTAAGGAAAGTGAGCGGTCAAAGGAAGAAAAAGTGACAGTGTGACGCGGGTGGCCGGCCATGGTGGCCGAGCGGTTCTAGGCGCTACAGTCTGGAAGCGCGCGACCGCTACGGTCGCAGGTTAGAATCCTGCCTCGGGCATGGATGTGTGTGATGTCCTTAGATTAATTAGTTTTAAGTAGTTCTAAGTGAAGGGGACTGATGACCTCAGAAGTTAAGTCCCACAGTGCTCAGAGCCATTTGAACCATTTGACGTGGGAGACACGCTCAAGGATACTTCAGCTCAATAAAGACAAGGCAATAATTACCAATCAAACACAAATACTGGCTTGTAATTTACAACACATTTTATTTAACAATTGCATGACAACAGCAAACTGCTGTTACCTCAGAATAATATAGATAATTTCCCTAGAATTTGAAACATGACTAAACCGTCAAAATGTCTATGGGCGGCAAACTCACCCCAAGCAATAAATGATTTTGAAAACCTCTTTACATAAATCTAAAGAACCATACAAACAATAAACGGTTTACTGAGAAAAACTTCAACAGAAGCAGGACACTTTTCAAGATATAACAGCAGAGATAACTCATAATTTCTCCTTCTGAATAAGATATTAAAACCCCCGTACAATGAAAGGCATCCTTCATGTATTACAAAATTTCAGTGACAAGTAATGGCACATTAGAGATGCGTGGAAACTACAACTCAGATCGAGACTGGGTGAAAGCTGAAAGGAACGGTGAAGAAGGAGAGATGGACGCCTCACTGTCACCAGGAACAAATAATAAAAAACTCAACTTAAATCGCCGAAGAACTTGAATCTGCTGATAAACACAGCGACCGCGCTATTGGTTATAATTCAAACTGGCCGCCGCCAAGGCGTCGTCCACAGTTAAACGACCAGCTACAACGGACGACGTGCATCGCTGATTATACCACTGAAACAACAACATAAAACCACACAGCAACTAGACAGTATCCAGAGTACCACAAGCCTTCAACACCAGAAACATTTCAAAACAAGAATACGGTCACAAGGAACCCACAAGCCATTCACATTCAGAATTAACCACCATAAATATCTGCACTACTTTGTCATTAATTATATGTGCAGACAGGCTCATTACGGCCAGAGCAGGAAGTGATAATATACTCAAATATAAGATAAGAAGCTGGTCAGAGTGCTAAATCACGCACTCGTAATTCATAACATAACCCCTGAGCCGATTAATTATATTATATATATTCAGTAAACGCACACTCAATAATTACGATACGACAGTGCTCTAGCACACAACACATTTTTCATCATTAAGCCCCTGATTGTTTGCCTCTCAACACATTACCTAAATACCAGCAGACAGTCAGAAAATCGAACCTGTGGTTACTTCGGAGTGCACAGACACGCACTTAGATATACACTCCTTGCCCGTATCTGAAGTGCGTCCAAAAAAGGCAAATCTCATTCACACAGGTAACCACTGTTCAATAAGTTGTGCACCAGTGGTCAACAGATAACATGAGCGTCCAAAGACTGGGAGAGCCGTTAACTGCAAATAGCACGACATTCAATATACGTATGTACACTAGGAATTTAAGAACGTGAATAATTCCAACCGACTGATTCTGTAAAGTATCCTGTTGCCGATTGAAACATTCCAAAGCCACTTTCATAAGTTCACATTGCTTAGCAGCACGGACGAAACCATTGCCCTCTCACTAGACACAATACAAACACGCCGACTGGAGGCACGTGTCTGTCCGTAGCCCCACTGTCCACGTGACAGGAAGAGGCAGAGCATGGGCAACGAGCGACAGCCGATAACCAGACTGCACACCGGAACACCAACTAAACGAGCACAACCAGTTCTCTGCACACAGCGACGTGCGCTTTTATAGCCGAAAAACGACAAAGAGGCAAACCGCGGCCAAGCGATACACAGTCGATCGCACAGATCTTAAAGGAATACAGGGAAACGACTGGCCCCAACTGCGCCACGTGTCAGACAGAAATACTAAGGGAACATCAAGGAACGAGGTGAGATAACTTGCACGGTAACGCGTACAGCCGCCTCACACTGTGTACACTATGCTGCGAGCAGTTGACAGCCACTCGTGAAGCCGAGATACGATGTGAGGCGGTGCTAGAAGACGGTCGCGCACGATAACTAGCGACCGTCATGCTATAAGGGAAAGTGAAGTCCTCTAGTGGCGAATAGCGTAAGAGGTGACTTACTAGGCTGAACGTTAGCAAGTGGTGAATACAGAATATATAAGTGAACAGATGATGGTTAAAGGTACGTCGTCACAGCATAAAAAAGATGAAAATTATTTATTTGAATACAGGTACCGAGAATGCCCAAACATGTGTCAAAAATGATGTAAAAGATAAAATTAAAATAAATAAAAAAGCCTCAAAAGAGCCAATGGTGACGGGTTGGATAAAAATAAAAGAAACATGACGACATTATGTATTAAATAAATGTAATGCATTGAGCGTAAATAGGCTCAGGGATACTTTGCTTTTCAACTCAGCTGTTGGCGATGGAAAACAGGAAACAATAATCACTCTAAAATACCAAGAATAACCATCAGGCGGCACCTGAAGTGAAATAGCCAATTAAACTATCCGTACGAATAGCTGAGATTCGTGACGAAATAATCATAAGGAAATAATTCATCCACGAAAGAAGTAGCTTACGAAATACTTGTTCAACCGATCCATGAGTACAAATCATCAGTCGGAGAGGTTTACGAGGTTGAATTAAAGAGATAAATGAAATGTGCGTATGGCACTATTGGCCGGGAGTCCCAAATGGGACGTTAGATTGCCTGGCGCAAGCCCATTTTTTAAATATTTTAATTATTTATTTCACGGTACTTCGCCGACTTGGGCGACGATTGTAAAGTAATGATGAGAAAAACACACCCGAAACCCTGTCACCGAGAGTGAACAATGATAACTATAGCACTACGAGTCGCCGACAGTCAGTTTGATAGGTAAGATAAAATAAAAAGAGGCAAGTTTTGTCACGAGAGCGTTTAGCAAATGCGAGAGTGTTTATGGAGATTCTCATCACGCACCAGCGACAGCACAACAATGGGGGTGTTGTGATCACCGATAGGTTTACTATAGAAATTCCGAGATGGTACAATCCAAGAAGAGTCGCACAGCATACTGCTTCCTCCCACATAGGTCTCGTGATATGACCGAGACGACAAATTCAGCAATTTGAGCTCACCCGAAGGCTTTCCTGGAGTCCTTCTCACACTCCATTGGAAGTTAAATCAACGAAGGAGACCAGAAATACCCTACACCACATACCACAAAGCAGCTGGTAGAGTGCAGATGTCGATGCAGAGACAAAGGACGATACTAATTGAATTACTTCAAGCTAAGGCAGAGATACTGAAATCAGATTTATAAGGCGTACCTAGGAGCAGATATAGACTCATATCATGATTTCGTAATGATGAAAGAGTAGGAAGTAGCTTAAGAGAGTCATGAAATAGGGTAAACGCACGAGTAAGTGGGACACGGTAGCATTAAGACATTATAATTTCTACGACAATGGATACTATAGCCTGTAGTTCAGCTCAGGGGGAAGGGTATAAAAGGTATAATATCATGTCTTGTGACTGCAAATTTCTCTCTGAGGAACATACCTCCCAAGATTTTCTTGAAGAGGTCAGTTGATCTATGAAAGCAGTAAACCCAAAAATGATCTGGAAACAAAATTAATACAACAGTGCAAGGCACGAAAAAACGAAATCGATAGTTCGTTCAAAGAAATTAACGTGAAGCTGCTCCAGGAAGAACATTGACAGAGTGAGAAACGGTCTTCGGAATCACTGATTCAGAACACTCGGATGTGGAAACAACCTTCCGAGAATTTAGAAGTAAAGGGATTAACATTGCAGATGAATACTTCCCTTAAACACAAAGGAGACCTCTGTCAAGACTGATAACGTGATAAAGCTGAAATAATTATCGATTTACAGGACACATGCATCCAAAATTAGAGAGAGTTTGAATGAATCGTTGCAGGGATTGCGATTAACCAAGTCAGGAGAGGTTGATACCATTCCTTCGAATACTGCAAAATCATTGGAGGACCTGGCAACCAAACGATTGGACGACTTATGACACCTCCGCTCGGACCTTAAGAAGAATATCTTCCAAATAATCTTTAAGATATATAGAGACGCTTAATCGGAGAACTATCATACAATAGGCTTGAAAGCTCATGCATCCGTATTACTTATCATAATAATATACAAAAATACGAAAAAGAATTTGAGGTTCTGTTACGTGAAGATGAGCGCGACATTAGTTAAAATTAAAGCATTAGAGGGAGTTCTGAACCTACGATTGCCAGTAGAAGAAGGGCTTCGGTAAATCAAGGATCTGTTGGTCCAAAAGAAGTAAATTAGTTTGAAGTTATCGGGACCACAGCTATCCGCTATGGGGAAGGTGGGTAATTTTCAATATTCACAACACACAAGAGGTAAAAATAGGAATAAAAGACCAAGAGAGAAGTCCTCAGATTAAACAGGATCCAATACAGTCATTTTCTCCTGTTGTTCCCTCTTTATATCGAAGATGCATTGAGATAAGTGAAAAGTTCAAAATTTCCATTAAATTTCAAGGCGAAGTGGTATCAATGAATAAATTCGCTGAGGATATTGTTATTCATAGTGATAAAGAGAAAGAATAGGATAAGAAGCTGAATGGATAACTGAGCACAGATTACGGATAGAGACTAAACCAAGGAAACGAAACAGAACGAGGCGTAACAGAAATGTTTAATGTTTAATATAAAACAGAAGACAATGTAGTCGACAGAAGCGCAGTAACGTGTCACGTACGAAGCAGTAAAGAGATCAAGGGTAGTCTGGCAGAGTCAATGAGAGCAGTCCTCCCCAGAAAGAGAATTGTCCAGTGTAAAACATCTCGATTTGAGAAAGAAATTCCTGGAAAAGTACGTCTGCAACGCATGATGGTTTGAAAGTAAATCATGAAAAATGAGAAAGAAAAGAACTGAAGTGTTTCTTATATGATGTTAAAGCAGGAGGCTGAGAATTAAGTGGACTGAGAAGAAATGCGATTCTTCTGAAAATCAGTGTGGAAAGTATATGGAAAGTACTGATTAAAATAAGGCATGTGATGACAGGACATGTGTTAATCTAGTCGTGGACTACTTTAGATATACTAGATTGTGGCCGGCCGCTGTAGCCGAGTGGTCCTAGGCGCTTCAGTCCTGAACTGCGCGACTGCTACGGTCGCAGGTTCGAATCCTGCCTTCGTCATGGATGTGTGTGATGTTCTTAGGTTAGTTGGGTTTATGTAGTTCTAAGTTCTAGGGGACTGATGACCTCAATTGTTGAGTCCCATAGTGCTCAGAGCCATTTGAACCAGATTTTGCCGCAAAGAGTGAAAGTTAACAAGCGAGACTGACTGGAAAATATGCAATTAATAATTGAGGAAATAGTATTTAATCGCTTTTTCGGATCAAGAGACTGGTAGAGGAGAAGAAATAGCATTAATGTTCAAGAAGGCCCATGAAAAAAAAGGGAAAGAAGGACAGTGAAAGAAGTCCAATATTCTAACGTACGGTAAATTGAAGAAATGCTGATGGCTCGATGTGTTTAATGTGGAAGAAGGAGAGATAAAATAATCCACTGAAATAGCAATGAATGGCTAATTCTTCCAAATCAATACTACAGGGCGCGCGGGATAGCCTCGCGGTCAGAGGCGCCTTGTCACGGTCCATGCGGCTCCCCCCATCGGAGGTTGGAGTCCTCCCTCGGGAATGGGTGTGTGTGTTGTCCATAGCGTAAATTAGTTTCAATTAGATTAAGTAGTGTGTAGGCTTAACGCCGATGACCTCAGCAGTTTGGTCCCATAATACCTTACCACAAATCAAATCACAGGGCAGGGCCAATAGAAGTGGCCCTGACGAACGGATACAACTAGGCTTGAATATATGCATATAACGTTTACGTGCGCTACGTGATACACACCAGTTCAAAGCCTAGCGCGAGCTGTGTCATTGTGAGCCGAGCAGTGCGAAGGGGACGATAGTACTCACAGAGGAGCAGTGGGTGTTCGTTGTGAAAAGTTATGTGACAAGGAAGTCGTGGAAACGCTGTGGTCAAATGTTTGTTGAGACGTTTAATGATGTCAAAGTGCCAGCAAAGAGTATCATGCAACACTTAATCCGAAATTGGAGTCAGACATAACCTGTTTTGAACAAATTAAAAAACATTCTGAAATATGCCCGAACACCAACGGTTCACCAGAAAATGTGTCAGAGTCCTACCAAATCGACCCTACGCCTATCGCAAGAGACCGGCATATCACGTCATTAGTGCGGACGAATATTCCACCTGGACCACAATGCATTCCTACCGAGAGTCTGTTGTTCACGCATTAAAACCAGCAGACGCATCTCAGAGCCTCCAGTTTTGTGAGTGGCTGTTCTCTGAGATAACAATTAATGGCTTGGACGTGGATGTTTTCTTTATGTCTGATGAAACCTGGATTCACCTGAGTGGTTATGTCGACTCACAGAATCACGAGTTCAGGGCAGCGGAGAATCCGCGTAACTTCCACGAAGCACCATTGCTTTTCAGGAGGTTAGGGTTTGGTGTGCTGTGTCTGCACGCCGCATTATCGGTCCCATCTTCTTTCATCATACGCTGACTTCGGCGCGTTACATTGCCAACATTTTGAAACTATTTGTAGCAGAGTTAACGGAGGAGGAAAAGACGTACAGTTACTTCCCACAGGATGGAGAAACTGCCCATACAGCCAGCCGAACCTTGCAGCACATTTACACACTTTTAACACCTGACAGAGTTATTAGCAGACGTTTGTCTGGTCGCGGCCCTAGCTGGCCACCCAAGGTCACCCGATCTGTCAGTGTGCGATTACTTTGTGTGGAGAGCCCTCAAGTTTAAGGTGTATCGCAACAACCACAATAGTCTTCAAGAACTGCAGCATAACGTTTCTGATGAGACTGCAGCCGTTTCAACAGTCCACCTTCGGACCACCTTCCGCAGTTGGCTGACCATGCCCCTAAAGTGCTAAGAAATGAACGGTCGTCACTTTCAACATCTGCTATAGTCAGGTTAGTGCTGTATTTATTTTCCTCATCTGTGTTTATTTATACCTTGAAACTCTTTTCTCCGGGCCACTTTTATTTGCCCCACACTATTTTTCTACCTTTTCAATATGTCGCTGCCAAACACGGTCACATTTAACTGTTCACAACTACTCGATTTCGACCATCACAGTGCATGTTAGAACTGGATTAAGAGCATGCTGTAATATCGTATCCCGAATTAGTCAAATGATTATGACGATTATGAGGTGTGCGTATAAAAGCTGTTTTCGAACGCCACATATCACATCTGTAGGTGTCCAGCGCTTGTCAAAATAAACCAACGTGTGCGGAAAAGGTGATTGTATCTGGAAATAAATTTGTTAAAACATCGTTTAAAAAAGGAATTATGGAACTAGAGACGATACAAAACGTATTTATGTCTGCAACGGGTGATTTCGATAATATTACCATTCCGCTCAACATACCAATTACTGACGCCTCAGTTGGCCGTACGTTATTTTTTTTCCGGAACATAAATTCTGCTCCACACGTGTAGAGTTCTGTCTGCGGTGCACTTCTGCCGGTTTACAACTACAGAAATGCAACTGAGAGCCACAGCGGCAGCACATAAAGGTGAGAGAGTTATGTGCTGTCCCAAAGGCACAGTTCCGCTGTAGATATGGCAGCATCTCGGCGGGCTCTGCTGACGCGGCATCCCATTATTGGGGGCAGTTGAGCGCGGCCCGTATCTTGCAGAGCACGCCTCTCGACCCCAGTCGGCGATAGCGGCGGCGGCGGCGGTGGCGGCCGAGAAACGCAGCAGTCGTCACAACAGCCCAGCTTCCTGCCTCCGCCCGCGCCTCTCCCCGCCGGGAGCCCAACAGTACGTGACCTCAATTCTTTATTGGAGCGCCGCCTGCTCGTAGACAGAAAGCGAGAGCGGCCGTATCACTTCACCGCGCGTGGTAACAACTCGCACTGGTCTACGTGGGTCAGATGAATCAGGAAGGAATTCGGTACAGACTCTGCATAAGGCCTCAGACTGCTTGAGGATATATCCAGTAATCACGACACGCCATACTGGAAACGAGTTCATTTACATTGCAGGCCATGAAAGCTGCAATATCAACAACGAGAGCAAAAGAAACAATTTTGCATGGGTATTGGTCAAACATATAGAAATACCGAGAGAAATGAGTGCTTAAATACAAACGCGTATTCTAGCTGAGCTTGCAGGTGGCGCTCTTGCATTCGACCACAGACGACAACTGTGCAATGTCCTTAGTACATTGCAAATATCAGTCGCGGCCAGAAAGGTGTTCTGTGCAGTTGTGAGTGCCGTATGTCGGAGCTAAGTGATTTCGGATGGTGCTCGTATAAGTGTATTACTGTAATCAAGTCAGCTGAAGGGTTTGGTGTGTCAACATACACCAACCGAAAATTTATACTGCGTACAGGGACTGTGGAAAAACATCCACCCTCTCAGCAGAATAAAGTAAGTATTGAGAGACCGAGAGAGATGGTCAATTAGAAGTATTGTCGCAAAAGAAAAAGAAGGGGACGACAGCTGCAAACGTCAGTGCAGAACCGAATGTCACCCTCGCGAATCCTGTCAGCAGCGAAACAAAACGAAGGGGGTTCCATAAAGAGGGAATTGCAGGGCGAGTTGGAATTCTAAGACCAGTCATCAGTGTTTCATGCGCCTGTAAATGGAAAATGTCGTGCCGAAGCGATAAAACCTGGACTAAGGAGCAACGGAAGAAAGTCATTTGATCGGATGAGTCTTTTTTTTCACACTGTTTCAAATTTCTGGCCGAGTTTACGTCCCAGGAGTGAAACATTGCTAGGGTTCGCTGATGCTTTGGACAGCCATATCGTAGTATTTAGTGGTCACCTTGGCTACTTTGCAACGTCGCATTATTGCCACGGATTGTGTGATCATTTTAGCAGATGAGATCAATCCCATCCCTGGTACATTATTTTCTCCTCAGGGCTGATGATGTGCTCCAAGATGACAGAGGCTCTGTTTATATCACTCACATCGTCCAGCATGAAAACGAATTTTCCCAACTTCCCTAGCCACCGCAGACACCAGATCTCAACATCATCAAGTGTTTGCAGTATACTTTGAACTTTCCACTGTTTTGCGGAAACGATGGTACAAGATCCCAATGAAAGACAAGCAGAACCTTCAATTATTCACTCCGACGACGGGAAGCTATTTTGAATGTCAACGGTACTCCTGTACCACATGAGACGTGATAATGTTTCATGTGTTTGGTGCCTCTATGTTTCTGTCCACCCTCTGTACAATCAACTGGAGGAAAATTTGATTAAATTTGTAACTGATTCTGGACATACAATATGAGCAATTGTGTACACAGAGGTACCACATTTGGCTCTAAGCCTTCTGGTCATCGTGCAGAATAGATCTTGGACGACGGATAAGGGTGTGTCATTCATCCACCGTAATGGGTGCCCTGCCAGTTTCGAGTAACAGTTTATCATATGTCTCCAATGGCTGAACTTGCATACCAGGGCAACAGTGAAACACTCTTTGTGTCGAGGTATGTTAGCACAGCACGGGAAATATATGGTACTGTGTTATTATGTCGAAAGACAATGTCACGGAGATCTCGAAGGTACGTCAAAGCCACCTGCCTCAGCATGTCAAGTATGTACCAGCAGCTGGTACAGTTATTGGATACGTGAACCATAGGTGATCTTGTTGCGTATAGAATGGCACTCCGTACCATCATGCCCGTTGCTCGGCCGGCATTTCGACGACAAATGCAGCCCCACTACGTTCTTTTCGTAGCCTCCACAAACGCGTACGCCGCTCACGAAAACGTGCACTGAACCGCGACTAATGTAAATAGTCCGAGATAAAGACGACCAAAACCGTAAAAAGTCGATAGGTTCGATTTTCATAAACCAAAATTTGCTGATTGTGGAAATTTTCGCGTCGCGTCTCATCTGACTGCAATTTTCAAAAATGATTGTGGTGCCTCTCTTCTTCAAGTGTTGTTCAACGCACCGTTATCGGCGCAACTCCCCCAGCTGCCGCATCAATTGAAACCCCAACAATGGTTGCCGTTCTTCCAGTCCGTGCTACAACATAGTCGCACTATCCACATGAACACTTGTCTTACAACAAACAAACTCGTTTCCTGCCTAAAGATACGTGACGTAGATATACGGTCCTGCACGGCCGAATAAACACATGGCTTTTCTTGGGCGCTAGTCGCACAGAGTCGTTTATATCATACGTGGTATTCAGTAAAGCCCACCTCCACCCATAAATTCCATACTCCCATGAGAGTCGTGGGAAATCTACCACGCGAGCGGCAATATCGCGTGACAATAAACAGCAGCCTCAATAGGTCACCATCCTAACACTATCGATTTCCTACACCTGGTCCTCGGCGTTTCTCCTTCGTACATTTCCACTGAATCGCTACTCGTTTATATGCAAAAGCATATAGTGCACTCCATGACAAAAGTCTTGTTCCAAACCTTCTTAATAACATTAAAGTTTCAAGGGTCAGCTATGTCCTTCAACGACTCCGTTAGCCAGTCCACGACTTTATTCAAAGTGAGGTGTTTAATGATTTGATTTTAGGGTTCTGTCCCTCAGTTGGTAAAAACGGATAATGAAATGTATTCGCAGATGTGAATACGAACTATCACCTGCTGTGTACGGCGATGACGACGTTGAAAATTTGTGCGAGATCCGTATTCCCGCTTTACGCGAGCGGTCGCTTGAACCGCTGTCCGTACAGGGGAGTACAATTTAACTGAAAGTTGTTTCCCGGTATCGGCGGGTAAATAGAATATTGGAGTGAGTACGTTGTTAAGAACAACGGCGCATTGTTCTCCTTAACAAAACAGGCACTGCAAAATCGTAATAAGAGGATCAGTTTGTTATCCGTCTACCTTTCTGTCTGTCAGACTGTTAAAAGTCCTTCTTCTCAGGAACAGGTAGACGTATCAAACTGGTATTTATATCAGATACTATGTACTACTATTCCTTGGAGGCACAAAAAACTGAAACTTATAAGTTCAAGTAATCAAAAGATACGGTTATTTATGTCCTCTCTGGCTTCCGGCGGCTATCTGACTTGGTGAAGACTGCCAGTCTCGCTAGCGGGATGAAAGCAGAGTTCACCATCTGCAGCATCGTCGACAGGACTGACTGCCGACCTTTGGTACAGAGCCGAGTGGAGGTTCTGAATCAGAGGCTGAGACGGTTCTGCGACCATGTGGGCTGCAGATTCCTCGACTTGCGCCATAGGGTGGTGGGGTTTCGGGTTCCGCTGGATAGGTCAGAAGTCCACTACACGCAACAAGCGGCTACACAGGTAGCAGGGGTTGTGTGGTGTGGGCTGGGCGGTTTTTTAGGTTAGATGGCCTTGGGCAAGTACAGAAAGGGCAACGGGTGCGGGGCAAAGTCAGGAAATGCGGGGACCAAGCAGCAATCGGTATTGTAATTGTAAACTGTCGAAGCTGCATTGGTAAAGTCCTGGAACTTCAAGCGCTGATAGGAAGCACCGAAGCTGAATTCGTTATAGGTACAGATAGCTGGCTGAAGCCAGAGATTAATTCTGCCGAAATTTTTACAAAGGTACAGACGGTGTTTAGAAAGGATAGATTGCATGCAACCGGTGGTGGAGTGTTCGTCGCTGTTAGTAGTAGTTTATCCTGTAGTGAAGTAGAAGTGGATAGTTCCTGTGAATTATTATGGGTGGAGGCTACACTCAACAACCGAGCTAGGTTAATAATTGGCAATTAAACAGAGAACCGACTCGTGGAGATAACATCTTGGACCTACTGGTAACAAACAGACCCGAACTTTTCGACTCTGTATGTGCAGAACAGGGAATCAGTGATCATAAGGCCGTTGCAGCATCCCTGAATATGGAAGTTAATAGGAATACAAACAAGGGAGGAAGGTTTATCTGTTTAGCAAGAGTAATAGAAGGCAGATTTCAGACTACCTAACAGATCAAAACGAAAATTTTTGTTCCGACACCGACAATGTTGAGTGTTTATGGAAAAAGTTCAAGGCAATTGTAAAATGCGTTTTAGACAGGTACGTGTCGAGTAAAACTGTGAGGGACGGGAAAAACCCACCGTGGTACAACAACAAAGTTAGGAAACTACTGCGAAAACAAAGAGAGCTTCAATCCAAGTTTAAACGCAACCGAAACCTCTCAGACAAACAGAAGCTAAACGATGTCAAAGTTAGCGTAAGGAGGGCTATGCGAGAAGCGTTCAGTGAATTCGAAAGTAAAATTCTATGTACCGACTTGACAGAAAATCCTAGGAAGTTCTGGTCTTACGTTAAATCAGTAAGTGGCTCGAAACAGCAAATCCAGACACTCCGGGATGATGAAGGCATTGAAACAGAGGATGACACGCGTAAAGCTGAAATACTAAACACCTGTTTCCAAAGCTGTTTCACAGAGGAAGACCGCACTGCAGTTCCTTCTCTAGATCCTCGTACAAACGAAAAAATGGCTGACATCAAAATAAGTGTCCAAGGAATAGAAAAGCAACTGGAATCACTCAACAGAGGAAAGTCCACTGGACCTGACGGGATACCAATTCAATTCTACACAGAGTACGCGAAAGAACTTGCCCCCCTTCTAACAGCCGTGTACCGCAAGTCTCTAGAGGAACGGAAGGTTCCAAACGATTGGAAAAGAGCACAGGTAGTCCCAGTCATCAAGAAGGGTCGTCGAGCAGCTGCGCAAAACTATAGACCTATATCTCTGACGTCGATCTGTTGTAGAATTTTAGAACATGTTTTTTGTTCGAGTATCATGTCGTTTTTGGAAACCCAGAATCTACTAACTAGGAATCAACATGGATTCCGGAAACAGTGATCGTGTGAGGCCCAGAAAATATTAGATACAGTCTCCCAGGTAGATGCTATTTTTCTTGACTTCCGGAAGGCGTTCGATACAGTTCCGCACTGTCGCCTGATAAACAAAATAAGAGCCTACGGAATATCAGACCAGCTGTGTGACTGGATTGAAGAGTTTTCAGCAAACAGAACACAGCATGTTGTTATCAATGGCCGGTGACCTAAAAATCATGATATTTGGAAAGAAGCAAGGTTTCACTTTACAAGTAAAAGAAAAAAAAATCTGAAATTTGTAAGTTTGAACAATATTTTTTTTATTTTTATCCGATTTCAGACATAAAATTAAAACATTCTCTAAAGTCTTGGAATTCCCGATACCGATAGCTTGCCAATATCAATATCGACAACAGGCTAAAATCGTCAAAATTCTTAATTACCTGGGTGGGGAAACGTCTATGTACATAACTACACCTGTACGGAACTTTCAGTCCGCGAGTCCTTTTCGCACCTGGTGCCTCTCATATATATATATTGATGCCGTAGCAGAAAGTGGGTGAGAACGTCTCAAAAGCGATCAGGTGCATGCCACATTTTGACGTTCAGAAATGGCTCCAAACTAGTATTTACCGTCGCCTCGATACTACGTCATGAAAAATTGAGCACCAACTATAGAGGATCTGAAGGAAACTGATTGTGACGTAATTAAGAGAACTGTCCCGCTATCTCGTATGATTTTCCTGCAGAGTTGTAACAGTACCATCTTACACGTTACCCCACTCCGAACGCTACCTGTACACAAACACCCACCATTATTTATGTATGACTGCTATTATGATTACTTCTATTGTCGAGCAACTCCCTCAGGCCCCACCACACCCGTGTGATATTTTGCAGAGTGGTGAACCAGGGTAGTCCATCCGGTGTTGGGGCTGAAAGAGTGTTGGGTAATATGTAGTGAAGGACGCCTACAGACACACCAAAAGCAAATAATTTTGAAGATTTAATGTAATAAGTCAAGCCGATTTGCTATACTCGCGAAGAAGGGTTACAAATTCGTTGTTCACTTGTATACAACACAGAAAACTTTTGAACTGATATTGTGAAAGCTATCTGCGTCTCTAGATTACAACTCAACTGCACATAGTTTCTCGTTTCGTATGCTTTCTAGGATTATGTTTTCACTTCTAAATCACCTACCGAGCTTGCAATCTTGATTTGTATGATAATTACAGGCTAGCTGGTCTGGAACGCCGAAATAGAGCTAACCTTCAGACAAGGTCGAGTATGTAGGGAGAGAAGGCTGATCGCATGACGAAAGTTTCGATTGTATTTTTGTAGTAACTTTGGTACGAGAAACACAGATAAGCACGCTGGGGTCAACAACCATAATCTGTTATATACTTATGAATTATCTCTAGATCCTATTATACATTTATACATTATCTCTAGATCCTTTCTCCCTTCTCATTGCGGTCTTGTGACCCAGTTTCAGACCGTCTGTCTAATATTCTAGCTTACCTTCATAACAGAGTGTCTCTTTCATGTGAGAGCAACCTTGAATAATAAATACTGTTGCAGGTGTTTAATATGCAGTAGGTGTAGCACAATCATGCGCATTTTTTCTGAATCGACTGTCCATAAAAGACCACTGACCTTTCCGTACATATAGGTCGCCAGAGAATTGCAACTTTGCAAAACCTCAGTCCGTGAACCTCCAACTCAATAGGTGTAGGATCTATTAGTGACACACGTGGAAGGATAACAGTGTGTTGTTTACCTGTACCATCAGTCATAACTTACAAAAGATGTGATACAGATGCTTGTTTGTTAACTTATGCGGACAGTTTCTTTGAAAGCTGCCAACGACACTGACAGCTAATGATAGTAAGAGACATGCGTAATGAAAAGAGACCGTGAATAGAGGGAAGCTCCAGACCGATGTCATTAAGAACCCTGATAAAATGCTTCAGTACAGAAACAGTGATTATTGCGCGATATGTGGTATAATTACGCTACTTTATTGGCAACTAGATGACAAACCTTGCATTTCACGGTAATTCATTTTTCCAACTTCTGTTAGAAACTAAAACAAAAATGAACTGTGTTTGCAGTGAGATATCGAAAAAATTTCAGTTCCATGTTTTCATGAAAAGACGTTGGAAATCACGGAACAGTCTTACAAAGAAATATTCATAATGTACAAACGTATCCAGATTAAGAAATATGACGCCGACATTTTCTGTGCGCTGGGCGCAGCTGCTTCGCTTGTCTACAAAGCGAATTTGTAAACGTCTACATGGGAACGTCTTTTCATAGCTCTATAGATGGCTACTGTTTCCGCCTGCAGCCGATTGGGCTTCACAATTGAAAGCAGTCAAAAGCGCTGCCCGGTGTCAAGGATTTCAATAATTGGACTCGAATAAATAAATGTGTAAAGACTTCATGCATACTGCGACACTTTTTCACGCAATTCAGTTTTTATAGCGTCATGTGGATACTGTCTGCGAATTAAAATGCGAATAGAGTTGGTAGCAGAGATGTAATACTTCTGAACGTCAAACTTGATGCGGCAGTTTTCCATGCATCTCATTGTTTATGACGTCATATATCCTGAACTGTGTCAGGTAAGTGGTTGTTACCCCACAACGCTTGTTGTCCGACAGTAAAAATATGGGTACCAAGTTTGGTTGAAATCGCTCTATTGCTTTAGGAGGAGCTGTGGAGCACACACTTACATACGCAAACACACGCACACACACACACACACACACACACACACACACACACAAACTGTTATACTGTCTGTTGTTCGTGAAATATAGACATTGTACGAGCAGAAATCTGGATGTCAAGAATGTCTACCGAAATGTATAGGCTGTTTAAAAATAATACAACCGATTTAACAAGGCCATTCCTTCTACATGAATGAAATTAGAAACATGTAATGAATTTTAACTTTTGCATAGAAATACATAGTTCTTGTTTTCAGAAAAACAATATGATTTCACGTGGTGTATCTGTAAAATGTAAGCACACACTGCCTTGGATTACTAAACTTTTAGGATCAAAGTATTCATTCACACTTCATGTATGTTCAAATTGTCTTGCACCGAAATATCTAGATCAGCGATAGTCAACATGCATAAAAAGATATAGGTTTATGAATCGGACGAAAGTTTTTTAAAGCCCGGTATTAAGAGTGTGCTTTAAAGTGTACTGGTTATGAAAAACACGCCCTACCGAAATATAGTACAGTCATTCATTTACTGTAACGACAACAGTACAAATACATCATAAGTATCAAATTAAACGTGCTTCATACTTTAATACGCCAGTGGCTCCTGTCGTAATTAATGCTAATAGCTTTTAGTGTTGAAAACAGATGGCTAGCTATGGTAACGATTTACGAGTGGTGCAAACAGGGAAAGCAACTGGTCAACTGTTATACACTGATCCGCTAACCGAGCGCTGTACTTCATACGTAGAGCCATGCATATACAAAGTGACCTAGCGATAGTGAGACATAAATTTTCTGTCAGAGATCTCCAATATGCTTCCTCTTGATCACGGGGTCCGAGGTTCGATTCCTGGCCAGGTTGGGGATTTCTTTTCTGCCCTGGGACTGGGTGTTTGTGTTGTCCTTAACATACCATCGTCATTCTATCATCATTCGTAAAAGCGTCTGGACTGAACTGTGTACAGATTGGGAATTTGTACGGGCTCTGATGACCGTGCAGTTGAGCTCCCCACAAACCACATATCACAATCTTCACCATCATCATCATCATCATCCAGTATGATACCATATAATGAGCGTTTCTTCTAGCATCTGTGGAACTCTAAATGATGTACATCACTACACATATAACACTTCAAATTTGACATTGTCATTATTTGTTCTTGATCCAGTGACCATTTTATTTATATCGAAAACCATCAGAAGCTATTCATTTGATATGTGACGTTGAAAGATATGTTATCAGCACGAAGACTGAAATGGAGAAATTTCTCCATTAAGAATTAGATGAATTAATCTACGTTTTTGTTCTAGCATTTCACAGAGTGTGTCCATTAAATGTAAGCACTCGCAACATTGGGTTAGTTAACGTTTAGGATCAAAGTGTTCAATCACACTTCATATATCTTCGAAGTCTCTTGCACCGGACGCAGTACTGCCAAGGCTTCTGATACTGCAATGGCACACCAGCCTTGTACTAATGGGGCAATCTTGCCTGTACCTTAGCAATTCTGTACATTTAAGAAAGTGAAAATCGAGATGGGCTGAGATGTGATTTGAAGTTTGTGCTTGGGAGGGCATTGGAATAGGGTGTCTGTGCAGCTTTGCTAGTCCCAATGTCATGTTGATGCAGCGGATAACACGTCTGCCTAGTAAGCCGGAGAGTTCGGTTCAAGTCCTGGTCCTAGCCCAAGTTTCAGTTCATTACTTCAGATTCTCTCCTTACCCAGCATAAAGATAAGACCCAATAAATCTCCAGGAAAATGAAATACTATCCGACTCCATATACTGGTTGTGCAACCAAAAACTATGGTTAAAGGATGGCAATATCCCGCCTGTAAAAAGTTACTATGGCTGTGAGACGACGAATGTCTCCAGCTGGCTAAATGACAACTCTGCTAAATGGCTTGATGAGTGATTGGGACATGAATTTGTTCATGTTGGTCAGTGATCAGAAGTGTGCGGCATCATATCATAAAACAGATTAAAGCAATATCTGCCACCTTTTTTCCTTTAAAGGCGCTTTTCGGTGGCCAGTGCCATCTTCAGGTTGCTCAGTAGTTTAAAAGAGCGTACATCCTGGAGAGAAAGACATGAAAGCCACCAGATGATGCGGATGTAGGCCCGCGAAACGCCTCGTGGAAGAAACCAAGTGAGTCACACAACATTTGTTTTATTTTAACGAAACCTGCCTGCATAGCTGCTCGTCTTTAAGCGCGGTTTCAGATGGCCTCTGTCAGATCGAATTCACCCGACGGATTAACGACGAAGTCGCTGTCTTGGTCAGCGTAAATGTTGCATTTAGGCGGTTTCCCACATCGTGCTAAGTGAATACTGCACTGGTACCCAGGTTCCTTTCCTGTTACACCGCAGTCGTTCAGAGAACTATCGCTAACTTTCACATGTGTAACGCTATACCCAGACGTTGGGCTAAAAACGTTCCGACCCTGGGGTGAGGATCGGGGGGGGGGGGGGGGGGGGGGGTAAGGAGGGGCGATAGTGGGGTCGCGATGGAAAGAGCATCAAGCATCAGGCCAAACCTTAAACTATCCACTGTAGTGGTTATAGATTCTTGCTTTCATATCAGATCTTAAGGGATTAGTAAAGTCATTGAAACAATAGTACGGGGAAAATTGCGTGATACACGAAGCTAGATAGTGTATAACATGAAGTTATGAAACAGGCCAAAATCTGTTTTCCCTCCAGTAAAACATATAAATCAATCACAGGGGCGAATCGTAAAAATACGCCGTCGTTTGATCATCGGACAGACTCCCGTATGGATGACGCAGTAATAGGCTTCCTGGCATAGACAAACGACTGAAAAAGTTGAAAACAAATAAGTCGTCAGGTCTGAATCGAATCCCAGTTCGGTCTTACAGAGAGGACTCTACGGCATTGGGCATTTACTTACGTTGCATTTATCGGGAGTCTCTCGGCCAGCGCAAAGTCCCAAGCCTTTGGAAAACAGAGCAGGTCACTCCTGTACATAAAAAGGTCAAAAGAAAGTACCCGCAAAATTGTAGGCCTTTATCTCTAACGCCGGTTTGCTGCAGAGTTCTAGAACACATTCTGTGTTAAAATATACAAAGTTTCCTTGAGACCGAAAAACTTCTGTCCACGAATCAGCACGCTTTCTGAAAGCGTCGCTCGTACGAAGCTCAGCATGTCCTTTCTTCGCATGATACACTGCGAACTATGGATGAAGGGTAACAGGCAGATTCCATAGTTCTAGATTTCCGAAAAGCATTTGACACGGTGCCTCATTGCAGACTTAACGAAGGCACGAGCGTATGGGAATGTTCCCAGATATATAAGTAGCTCGACAACTTGTTAAGTAACAGAACCAAGTACGTTGTTCTCGACGGAGAGTATTTATCAAGGACAACGGTGTGGCCGGTGTTCCCCAGGGAAATGTGATAGGACCACCACTATTCTCTATATACATACATAATATGGTCGACATGATGGGAACTAGTCTCTGATTGTTTGCTGATGATGAACTGCTGTACTGGAAGGCGTCGTAGTTGAGTGAATATAGGGAGATACAAGACGAAGTAGACAAATTTTCTAGCTGGTGTGATGAATGGCTGCTAGCTCTAAAAGTAGAAAAATGTGACTTATAGCTAATAAGTTGGGAAAACGAACAGGCAGTGTTCGGATACAGAATTAGTAATGTCTTACTTGATACAGTTACATCTTTTGAGTATCTGAGCGTAACGCTGAAAAGCGTTATGAAATGGAACGAGCATGTGAGCGTTGTAGTAGGGAAGGCGAATGGTCGACTTCGGTGTAATGGAAGGATTTTGGAAAAGTATGGTCCATCTGTTAGGGTGATCGCATATGGGACACAAGTGCGGACCATTCTCGAGCACTGCTCGAGTGCTTGTGATCCACACCACGTCGCGTTAAAGGAAGGCATCGAATCCATTCAGTGATAGACCGCTAGAGTGTTACCAGTAGGTTCGAACAACAGGCAAGCATTACGGAGATGCTTCGTGAACTCATATGGGATTCCCTACAGTGAAGGCGACGATCTCTTCGAGGCATACTTCGTGAAAAATCTAGGGAATCGGCATTTGAAGCTGACTGCAGAAAGATTCTAACGCCACCAACATACTTTTCGCTAAGGGAGACGAAAATAAGATATGAGAAATTAGGGCTCACACCGGAGCATATAAACAGTCGTTTCTACATCTACATCTACATCTACATCTACACACATACTCCGCAATACACCATACGGTGCGTGGCGGAGGGTACCTCGTACCACAACTAGTATCTTCTCTCCCTCTTCCACTCCTAAACAGAACGAAGAAAAAATGTCTGCCCATATGCCTCTGTACGAGCCCTAATCTCTCTTATCTTATCTTTGTTGTCTTCCCGCGAAATATAATTTGGCGGCAGTAAAATTGTACTGCAGTCAGCCTCAAATGCTGGTTCTCTAAATTTCCTCAGTAGCGATATACGAAAAGAACGCCTTCTTTCCTCCAGAGACTCCCACCCGAGTTCCTGAAGCATTTCCGTAACACTCGCGTGATGATCAAACCTACCAGTAACAAATCTAGCAGCCCGCTTCTGAATTGCTTCTGTGTCCTCCATCAATCCGACCGTATAGGTATCCAAAACGCTTGAGCAGTACTCAAGAATAGGTCGTATTAGTGTTTTATAAGCGGTCTTCTTTACAGATGAACCACATCTTCCCAAAAGTCTACCAATGAACCGAAGACGACTATCCGCCTTCCCCACAACTGCCATTACATGCCTGTCCCACTTCATAACGCTCTGCAATGTTACGCCCAAATATTTAATCGACGTGACTGTGTCAAGCGCTACACTACTAATAGAGTATTCAAACATTACTTGATTCTTTTTCCTGTTCATCTGCATTAATTTACATTTATCTATATTTAGAGTTAGCTGCCATTCTTCACACCAACCACAAATCCTGTCCAAGTCATTTTGTGTCCTCCTACAGTCACTCAACGACAACACCTTCCCGTACACCACAGCTTCATCAGCAAACAGCCGCACGTTGCTATCCACCCTATGCAAAAGATCATTTATGCAGATAGAAAACAACAGCGGAATTACCACACTTCCCTGGGGCACTCCAGATGATACCCTCACCTCTGATGAACACTCACCATCGAGGACAACGTTCTGGGTTCTATTACTTAAGAAGTCGTTTATCCCTGGCTGTATTTGCGAGTGAAACAGGAAAGGAAATTACTGGTAGTGCTGCATGGTCCGCCCATGGCTTGCGAGCTATGTAGATGTAGATGATTGTTTTGAATAAATAAAATGAGCTGGTTTACATTTAAAATACTGAGTACTACCTACCGAACAAATAGGTGGTGAAGCGGTCTGGTAGTTACTGTAGGGTGTAGCATTCGTGAAGAGGGTTCAGGCGCCGGCGTCCCTCTAGCTGCTGCCTCTCTGTGGCACGTGGCAGCCTGGGGCGGGCACGGTGCCAGCCGTGGCACAGCTGCGGGACGGCTGACCGCCACACCGCCTGACCTTCGCGTTGGTCGCCGGCTGGATGCCAGCAGCTGAGCCTGACCTGCGTAGCTTTGGCAATAGGGCACTAAGCATCGACCCGCAGCAGTGGCCGAGGAAGTCTTTCCGAGGGTTACAGGTAAGTCACGCTGGTTGCGCCGATAATATCAACTACGTTTCCAAACAATGTCAATATCTGAGAAACAGGGAGACACAGTTGCCGACCGGGTACACTCCAGAATTATGAAGGATGCGGACGATTTCCTTTCCCCCCTTCCCCTTCTGCGCCTGTGCTCCGCCTGTAAGCCGTCCAAGAAGGATCGTTATCTTATTATCTTCTTTTCCCTTGTAACGTCGTGGGAGATTGAAACCGCGAGGTAGACAGAGACACGAAGATCTTACCTTTTGTGGACAAAGCTCCTACCGACTGAGCAATCCGAGCTCCACGTACGATCGCTTCTCGCATGGTACTGTCATTCCTGTCCAGTAAGTTCATTCTTGCTATGCCTCTCACCAGATGTTGTTCTGTACCTCTGACAGACCTGATCCTGCAGTGACTACGTCGTGTTACGATGAGCCCACGGAAGGGCGTCATGCCTATGACCAATGATTTTCACATAAGGATACATCCTATTTCAGAGCTAGATCAGAAATGTAAGGACTATGGTATGAAGATTAGCATCTCCAAAACGAAAGTAATGTCAGTGGGAAAGAGATATAAACGGATTGAGTGCCAAATAGGAGGAACAAAGTTAGAACAGGTGGACAGTTTCAAGTACTTGGGATGCATATTCTCACAGGATGGCAACATAGTGAAACAACTGGAAGCGAGGTGTAGCAAAGCTAATGCATTGAGTGTTCAGCTGCGATCTACTCTCTTCTGCAAGAAGGAAGTCAGTACCAAGACAAAGTTATCTGAGCACCGTTCAATCTTTCGACCAACTTTGTTGTATGGGAGCAAAAGCTGGGTGGATTCAGGTTACCTTATCAATAAGGTTGAGGTTACGGATATAATCAAAGAAAAACTGGGAATGAACTCTATAGATGTAGCAGTCAGGGCGAACAGGCTTAGATGATGGGTTCATGTTACACGCATGGGAGAAGCAAGGTTACCCAAGAGACTCATGGGTTCAGCAGTAGAGGGTAGGAGGAGTCGGGGCAGATCAAGGAGAAGGTACCTGGATTCCGTTAAAAATGATTTTGAAGTAATAGGCTTAACATCAGAAGAGGCACCAATGTTAGCACTGAATAGGGGATCATGGAGGAATTTTATAAGGGGGACTATGCTCCAGACTGAACGCTGAAAGGCATAATCAGTCTTAAATGATGATGATGATGATGATGATAATACTTCCGCAAGATAGTAAACTAGTGGCATTTTATCAAAGATGTCTTAAAGCCGAGAACAAGCCAATTCAAGGCGATTTGCGCGGACAACGAGTTTTTAGTATCCTTTGGTAGGGGCTTGAATTTTCTTATCTTCAAGAACACTACTTTAGGCCCAAGTCACGCACCGTTTCGAGAGCATTGAAAAAGTGTTGATAGCTCCTGTTGGGAAATCTAGACTGGAACAAACGACTTTCTGTATTACATAGTGAATACGTCAAGCTCAATCCTGAATCTCAATAAATGTTGGTAAAAAACTTTGAACTGTTGCAAATAGAACAACTGTCGACGTATATGCTTGTACCTTGCATAACACTATTTATTGCACCCATTCAGATATGTCGGCGAGATAATTAAACAGTTTGAGTTTCAATAGGAGCACTTACTGTTGAAGGGGTAATTTTGGGAAAAAAGAGATTCCGTTTAAGGGGACGGTGATGCACTTATTATAAATCTTATATTTATTTTTGACACGGTCACTTTTTATGACAGTATCATAATGGATTCAGCTGCTATGAACGCATTTGGTGAACATACGTTCATGCACTGTCAATTCATTTTGTACCTGTGACAGGTAACATGAGTCATATAACAAGGAACCCCTTTAGTGAGATGTTACGAGTTCAATCTTTAGTAAGGCTCATCTGAAAGTTGGTTTATTAATAATTATGACAGCAAAATATTAGCTGCTAGTGACGCACCATGTCCATCACTGACAGAAAATGAATGTGCAGGAAGTGCAGGGAACAATCTTCTATGGAATGTACACTCCTGGAAATTGAAATAAGAACACCGTGAATTCATTGTCCCAGGAAGGGGAAACCTTATTGACACATTCCTGGGGTCAGATACATCACATGATCACACTGACAGAACCACAGGCACATAGACACAGGCAACAGAGCATGCACAATGTCGGCACTAGTACAGTGTATATCCACCTTTCGCAGCAATGCAGGCTGCTATTCTCCCATGGAGACGATCGTAGAGATGCTGGATGTAGTCCTGTGGAACGGCTTGCCATGCCATTTCCACCTGGCGCCTCAGTTGGACCAGCGTTCGTGCTGGACGTGCAGACCGCGTGAGACGACGCTTCATCCAGTCCCAAACATGCTCAATGGGGGACAGATCCGGAGATCTTGCTGGCCAGGGTAGTTGACTTACACCTTCTAGAGCACGTTGGGTGGCACAGGATACATGCGGACGTGCATTGTCCTGTTGGAACAGCAAGTTCCCTTGCCGGTCTAGGAATGGTAGAACGATGGGTTCGATGACGGTTTGGATGTACCGTGCACTATTCAGTGTCCCCTCGACGATCACCAGTGGTGTACGGCCAGTGTAGGAGATCGCTCCCCACACCATGATTCCGGGTGTTGGCCCTGTGTGCCTCGGTCGTATGCAGTCCTGATTGTGGCGCTCACCTGCACGGCGCCAAACACGCATACGACCATCATTGGCACCAAGGCAGAAGCGACTCTCATCGCTGAAGACGACACGTCTCCATTCGTCCCTCCATTCACGCCTGTCGCGACACCACTGGAGGCGGGCTGCACGATGTTGGGGCGTGAGCGGAAGACGGCCTAACGGTGTGCGGGACCGTAGCCCAGCTTCATGGAGACGGTTGCGAATGGTCCTCGCCGATACCCCAGGAGCAACAGTGTCCCTAATTTGCTGGGAAGTGGCGGTGCGGTCCCCTACGGCACTGCGTAGGATCCTACGGTCTTGGCGTGCATCCGTGCGTCGCTGCGGTCCGGTCCCAGGTCGACGGGCACGAGCACCTTCCGCCGACCACTGGCGACAACATCGATGTACTGTGGAGACCTCACGCCCCACGTGTTGAGCAATTCGGCGGTACGTCCACCCGGCCTCCCGCATGCCCACTATACACCCTCGCTCAAAGTCCGTCAACTGCACATACGGTTCACGTCCACGCTGTCGCGGCATGCTACCAGTGTTAAAGACTGCGATGGAGCTCCGTATGCCACGGCAAACTGGCTGACACTGACGGCGGCGGTGCACAAATGCTGCGCAGCTAGCGCCATTCGACGGCCAACACCGCGGTTCCTGGTGTGTCCGCTGTGCCGTGCGTGTGATCATTGCTTGTACAGCCCTCTCGCAGTGTCCGGAGCAAGTATGGTGGGTCTGACACACCGGTGTCAATGTGTCCTTTTTTCCATTTCCAGGAGTGTAGGTATTACACTTCAGAAAATGGGAATCATCAACATCCAAGAAATGTTCAAAACTAACGATTAGCTTGCACTATGAACGCCAAATGAAAAATGGCGTGCTGCAGTTCGCACCATCAAGATCGAAGGCGACGATCGGCTAGATATACACTCTTAAACAATTGTTATGGAATCATTGTTGTAACAGGGCGATGCGGACTGATGGAATGTGATGGCATGAAACCTAATGCGAAACAGTGCGTCGTGGAGCGTATCGTGAAACTGGCTATCCTGTAAGGCATAGCTGCAGATAGTGCGATAATGTTCTAAAGGCACAGAGAAAACAGACACTTGGATGAACTGCAACATCAAACAATTTTCAGGAGGGATAGTTAGCTCTAAGGGAGTATAATTTTTATACACAAAGCAGGAATCAAACAAAAGCAAGTTATTTTGACTATCTATTTACCAAAAGCAGTGCTCAAATCATATTGGTAGTTCTTTTATACTGCGATGTAGTTCAACACGGCACAAATATTGAATATTCGAGATGCTACGAGCTAGTGGTGTGCGCTTGCGTTAGATACGTGTGCAATATACGGTTGTATGATCATATCAGTCCTTCATACTCCCAGCTAGGTTGGATACACCCACATAAGGCACGCGATCTCCACACGATGTGCTTACTTCATCGATTTCTTAGCCACTGGTGCCCCCAATACTTATCTTCTCACATTAAACACCTATCATCATTCCACAACCGCAATACCATATCGGATACGTCTAGCATCTTGGCTATACCTTTACATAACACAAAATCTTTCTCCGTGTGATTCTCCATCTCAGCCATACGACTATGGAACGCGCTCCCCTGTGATCTGCGTCTTATCCAGAACCACTCAACATTCAAAAGGGAACCCAAAACTTACATATTAGGGACGGTATACCCACCATTGTTGTTCCCCCTCATCTCTTTCTTTCTCCTCTCCATCACAGCTTCGAATTTTACCATTCTATTTCTCTTCCTCTAACCTTCTATATCTCTTTCAACCCATTCTATCGTCTTGTGTGTCTGCTCGGTGAGAATAACTCACAAGCTGCAAGAACATAATGAGAAAATTCAGAACTAGCAATAGGACTGACATTCATAAAAAGAAAAATATGTTTACTTTCATATACATAGTCATAACTATTATTATTATTATTCTTGATTGTTATAATTATTTTTGATTGTTATAATTATCATTGAACTACTGCTATAATCTCTATTTTTTCTTCTTTAACATTAATACTGTATAACACGTTATATGTCCTTAATGTTCTGTACAAACTGAAATTCGTTCAATTTGCGTATGCCTGGTTAGGTGTAAGAGAGGGCCTGAAGGCCCTAATCTTGCCAGGTAAAATAAATGCATAAATAAATAAATAAATAAATTTTCCTGCTCTTACTTGCTGTGACGTAAATATTCCCTACTGCCCTTGCAAGATCGCGCACACAAAAAAGAACCTGAGGGAGCAGAGCACCTCCAACTTCTCGCAGCAAAATAAATATCTTTCCAGCCAATTTACCATCCAGATTAACAGTCGGCATAACTGTATACGAAAGCGTTATGACAATTGCGTTAGTTGATCTCTTGATAGCACTCTCTTGGTACCTCTGATTTCCAGGGTTCCTTTCATACGCATTTCGTCTCCAAATCCCGGTTCGTCAGAATTGAAAACGAATGCCTTGCTGAAACGATGGGATAAGTTTGTTTATCTCATCGACAAATTTTCGGGACCATTCGGCAGTTTGCTGTGCATCGTCAAGTTCACGCTTTGTTTAAAATTTCGTTATAAAAAAATGGCTCTGAGCACTATGAGACTCAACTGCTGAGGTCATTAGTCCCCTAGAACTTAGAACTAGTTAAATCTAACTAACCTAAGGACATCACAAACATCCATGCCCGAGGCAGGATTCGAACCTGCGACCGTAGCGGTCTTGCGGTTCCGGACTGCAGCGCCTTTAACCGCACGGCCACTTCGGCCGGCAATTTCGTTATATTACGTCTTCCAATTCTGTAGCATTGTGTGAAGTTATGTCACCATCCACTGATTTCCTTGAAATCACTGTAATCTATGTGGCGCGCAATTTGATGTGCATAACGTAGTAGGTCACTATGACGTACTTCCTGTAAATTGTATCGAGCGTCCGTGAAAAGCGCCAACACCAGTTTTTATAACAAGTGCACCGGGTCCTCCTTTGAATATCCGCAGTTTTTGTATGCACTACGCGGTCATATTGCTGCGGTCTTATTTGAAATCTGTTCACTATTAGTTTTTTACTATTCATGAGAGTATTTTTGATCCGTCGTTGCAACTACAAAAATTCGTGATTTTATCACCAGACGCGTTTCGCTTTATTGAAGTAAAGCATCATCAGTGGTCTGTAATTAAGTTATTTACATTTTGATTTGTTGTTTAGATCAAAAAACAGTTCGTTAAGAATAGGTTGATTTGTACTTACGGAGGTTTTTTACTATGCTGCGGATAGTCTTCCTTGTACGTAATTGTATTTAGTACGCGCTCCTTAGATAACGGTTGTCCTCTACTACGTCACATTAGACGGGATTTGTGACTCCCTGTCTGATAAGAATCATGAACTACATGGCTCAACACTTGTTTCAGTATCACTTAGGTTTGTTAAGCACGTATTGTCATCACCGTACTCCTCATGTATATTGTCTGCACAGTAGAGCGTAAACACCACACATTCCACTGACTCAGAAACGCGACCGTTTCTTTTGGCACTTGTTTCTCACTCTGCGAAATTTCTTGGGTTCGTTTCTGACAAATGTCAATTTCGGCAACTGTTGTAAAACCGTAAACACCACACATTCCACTGACTCAGAAACGCGACCGTTTCTTTTGGCACTTGTTTCTCACTATGCGAAATTTCTTGGGTTCGTTTCTGACAAATGTCAATTTCGGCAACTGTTCTTGCAAATATAGTGGATCTTTTATTTATTTATTTACCGTTGCCATTGGTCTGCTTTGTATCAACACCACTAGGACTGTAGCACACTTGTGAGTTACTCGTCGACTAAGCAGTTCAAGTACCGCCTGCAGCCTTGCCCTGTATTCACCACTGAATACCTCCAGTATCGCTCCCTCTTGCCATAAGCAGCCAATGTTGTGGCGTTGACTTCCGTAAACATCATTGGGTTTTCGCGACCTCGCACTCAAAGAATTCCTTGTAAGGCATCTTGTGTAGATGAGACATGTAGCAGTATCTTAAAGCGGAGGAATTATTTTCCATGTAAGAGTTGTGATATATACCAGTTTTTCAGGAAGAGAGAAGAATATGGTCAATCTCACACCTGACTGCACATAATATATAATAGGCAGTAAAATGAAAACGAGTCACAAGCAAAATGTAAGTAAACAGTTTATTATTTCAAAAGTAATAGTCATAAATGTTAATGCTTTTACCCCACTGTGAGACAGGACGGCCTTCTTGGAAAAGCGTTTGCGGTTTCCTACGGAACGATGATTGTATACAGGAGTAAACTCATCGTCCGAAGCAAATATACGGCCACAAGTGTCTTCATTCAGGGCTGTAATAAATGTGAAAATGGCGTGATGGGAATCGGGGACTGTGTGGAGGCAGTATAAGGGCTTACCAGCGAAACTTACACAGCATAGTCGCAATATGTGGGAGAACACAACAGAATGCCGCTGTTTCGAAAACCCTGCTGAAGTTTTGCTGGAAAATTCTTACAAAAACCTGCGTACCGTCCTGATGTCACACCATACGTTCCTGGGCATCGATTTGCTCTGGAGGAGGAGGTGCAGGACAGGTCACAATAATCGACCGTACGTAATCGCAAATATGTTCCCATGAAGACATTGACCGATTTGTCTACAGTGAGCCAAATGTATTAACAATTATGGCGATTACTTTTGAAATTATAAATAGTTTACTTCCTTTTTCCGCCTGTCTCTTTTTCATTTGACTCCCTCCATAAACATTATGTCAGCAGTTCGTGGTCTCGCGGTAGCGTTCTCGCTTCCTGAGCCGGGGGTCCCGGGCTCGGTTCCCAGCGGGTCAGGGGTTTTAACCTGCCTCCACATAACTGGGTGTTGTTGTGTCGTCTTCATCATCATCATTCATCCCTATTACGGTCAGAGGAAGGCAATGGCAACCTGCGGTGTGGGTCTCCCTCATCGTTCCCCTACGCTCTGTCAAGGAGTATGGGACATCATCATCCTGATTCAACATTATATACTCTATACAACTAATGTTAATATTTTTTAAATTATTGTCTCTCAAAACTAAAACTGAACTTATCAAGGACAAGAGTATACAGTATATGGCAGCTATAAAACTTTTGAAGAATCATCTCAAAACAAGGAGAGAAAAATGTTTCCTTGGCCACTTGTTCATATCGGTAGGAACGACTATCATATTAATGTGCATTGATGGTTGGGAAAAGATTTACAGATATGTTTAGTTCAATAGATAGATCAGTTTTAAAGGGAAATGTGCAGGACTTTAGGTGCGTTGCTATGCTACTGACAAGGGAACCTACCAATCGCACCCCCCTCAGATTTAGTTATATGTTGGCACAGTGGATAGGCCTTGAAAAAGTGAACACAGATCAATCGAGAAAACAAGAAGTTTTGTAGAACTATGAAAAAAATAAGCAAAATATACGAAGTGAGTAGTCCATGCGCAAGATAGGCAACATCAAGGACAGTATGAGCTCAGCAGTGCCGTGGTCCCGTGGTTAGCGTGAGAAGCTGCGGAATGAGAGGTCCTTGGTTCAAGTCTTCCCTCGAGTGAGAAGTTTACCTTCTTTATTTTTGCAAAGTTATGATCTATCCATTCGTTCATTGACGTCTCTGTTCATTGTAATAAGTTTAGTGTCTGTGTTTTGCGACCGCACCACAAAACCGTGCGATTAGTAGACGAAAGGACATGCCTCTCCAATGGGAACCGAAAACATTTGATCGCAAGGTCATAGGTCAACCGATCTCTCCACAGTTTAAGTAACAAATTTACTTTTATTAGTTTCATAAGCATATTTTAGAAAGGAATTTAAAGTCTCTGTTAAAAATTTTCTCCACCAACATGCAAGCAAAGTTGTGCACGTCGAAGCATGTTAAGGAAAATACTTTTCAGTATTCTGAGGAATGTTTGAAATTCCATCACATATGTTGTTTTTTAATGTGTGAAGTGTTCTGGGAGTGTTGCGGTAGACTCTAGCCTTTATAAATCCCCAGAGGATAAAGTCACATGGTGACAAGTCGGGAGAGCGGGGTTGCCACAAACCCTTACTAATGGCCCTCTCTTCTGTAAAGTCAGTATATATAGGAGATAAGGACAAATCCGACGTATGAAAAGTTGCCCCATCTTGCTGGAAATATGAACAACATTTTTCGTTTGGAGTTAACACAGCCGAAAATTCATTGTAGAGTTGCAAGTAAACGTGTTTTGACAGTTTCGTTGAAGAACAATGGCCCCATAATTCTGTCACCAGATACAGCATACCATACGGACGTTGAGGAGACACTGTTGGTAGCCATGGTTCATCTGGGCGGTCAGCTGCTCAACAGCTGATCGTCTTTTCACTCACACTTCTCCGCAGCTGTGGTACACTCCTGCCATCTGTGGACCGTGGTGGACCACAGTTGTATCGGCGCCGATTCTAGATTGCGCCACTTTGCTACGCACGATAAACTGCATCCACAAAGACAAGCGTACAGTTTACAGACTTAGGCTTTTCAAAGTCGCTTTTGAAAGTCAGGTAAATCGCTCCGTTTCTGTATTACGACAATGACCGTACTATAACCGCGTGTCCAGGACGCGACTTATATACCCTCCACTGCCTGTGCTGCCGCCTGCTATCTGTTATTGCAAGTTGACGACTAAACTAGGCCGTAATCACGTTAATGAGACTGGTCCGTGTAGTTTGATGGTAATAAGTTTTCATCAATACGTAGTTACAGCTAGTACAATACTACATAATACGGAGTTCTCCTCATGCATTTAATATGGTTTAATTTCGACAGTGTTTAGAGTGCCTCCCAACTTATTATTCTTTACTACCTGTACGTACTGACATACTTATTACGATGTTTCTGTTGTACGATAGCATGTACCTCACTATATGACATCATTATATTAACACAATAACCTTCTGGAGAGAATCGACTTCCCCTTATATTCGTCATTCGTAGTCCACTAGCTGGAGAGATAGGGAGGTGACCCAGATCCACATCGAATCAGCATGGCGCATTAATGACTGTGAATCGATACACAGGCCAGCCTGAGTGTGGTTTCTAGTTGCTCTCCCACGCTCGTTTCGGCGAATACTAGGCTGCTTGCCAACTAATGCCTCAGATAATACGATACAGAAACAGTTAAAATACGATAACTCAGTGAACAATGGTTAAGCGATTAAGAGACAAGTGGCTAACACGACTTCCCTACCATAGGTGACGTTAACGATTTTTACTTCTGGAAGAGTATCCACCTGTAAAGTTAAATAATAAAAACAAATTATCCAAGTCCTGAACGAGCCGACGCAAGACTTTATTCTTGTGTGACGTCGTTCTATCTATACGGGTGTCCCTGTGGAGTCAGTATAGTAAGACATAAATATGTGCTCCAAAATTGCCATTGACCCTTCGACAAAGCAGGTTATTAGGTTACTTTGCTTACTAATACTACACAGTGTTCCACGTGAGATAATACAGGTTTCGAAAAGCATGAATGCTTTCATCTCTTTCAAACATTTTGAAACAGTGTTAATGCTTCTTGTCTGTATGGAAATACGGTGGGTTTTCTGCTGTATGGTCAACGCTAACGCCCACTAAAATCATACGAGAACACTCAAAAAAGAGATACACAGCAGAGAGGTGTGACTTTTGGTTTGTTTTGTTAGGTTTCAGTTCGACTTGCTATCCTAGCTGACTTACAGACCACAAATAATCACATGGATCCTACGATCTACAAGAGGGCTTGACCTTAGTATTTAGTACCGTTAGTAGTCTCCTGTTGCGTAAAGTTACACTACAAACCATCAAAAGCATCGTATCAGTATATTCCTTATATCAAGAGCCCTCTGATTTTTCCCATGGTGCGCTCTCTACCTACTGTTCGCAGTACGGAATTCAGACGTATATTAAAAATGGGTGCATATATGTGTGCATGTTCCATATCTCCTCCTACACTGCTAAGCCCATTACATCCAAACTTGGAAGACGTATCCCTTATTGTCAGCTAAAAACCACTGTGGGATTAATTACCACATACATCTCATAGTTCGGGACATATGAAGTCCTAAATAACGACTTTCCAACGGCCTTGCCGCAGTTTTATCACCGGTTCTCGTGAGATCACCGAAGTTAGGCGCTGACGGGCTGGGCTAGCACTTGAATGGGTGACCATCCGGTCTGCCGAGCGCTGTTGACAGGCGGGGTGCACTCAGCCCATGTGAGGCAAACTGAGGAGCTACTTGATGGAGAAGTAGCGGCTCCGGTCCCGTAAACTGACGTACGGCCGGGAGAGCGGTGTGCTGACCGCATGCCCCTCCATGTCCGCATCCGGTGAAACTTGTGAACTGAGGATGACAGGGCTGTCGGTCGGTACCATTGAGGCCTTCATGGCCTTTTCGGGCGGAGTTTAGTTTCAAATATTGACCTGCGTGAAAAATTTTTGCGTCATGCATGTAGTTGAAATACACTCCTGGAAATGGAAAAAAGAACACATTGACACCGGTGTGTCAGACCCACCATACTTGCTCCGGACACTGCGAGAGGGCTGTACAAGCAATGATCACACGCACGGCACAGCGGACACACCAGGAACCGCGGTGTTGGCCGTCGAATGGCGCTAGCTGCGCAGCATTTGTGCACCGCCGCCGTCAGTGTCAGCCAGTATGCCGTGGCATACGGAGCTCCATCGCAGTCTTTAACACTGGTAGCATGCCGCGACAGCGTGGACGTGAACCGTTGTGCAGTTGACGGACTTTGAGCGAGGGCGTATAGTGGGCATGCGGGAGGCCGGGTGGACGTACCGCCGAATTGCTCAACACGTGGGGCGTGAGGTCTCCACAGTACATCGATGTTGTCGCCAGTGGTCGGCGGAAGGTGCACGTGCCCGTCGACCTGGGACCGGACCGCAGCGACGCACGGATGCACGCCAAGACCGTAGGATCCTACGCAGTGCCGTAGGGGACCGCACCGCCACTTCCCAGCAAATTAGGGACACTGTTGCTCCTGGGGTATCGGCGAGGACCATTCGCAATCGTCTCCATGAAGCTGGGCTACGGTCCCGCACACCGTTAGGCCGTCTTCCGCTTACGCCCCAACATCGTGCAGCCCGCCTCCAGTGGTGTCGCGACAGGCGTGAATGGAGGGACGAATGGAGACGTGTCGTCTTCAGCGATGAGAGTCGCTTCTGCCTTGGTGCCAATGATGGTCGTATGCGTGTTTGGCGCCGTGCAGGTGAGCGCCACAATCAGGACTGCATACGACCGAGGCACACAGGGCCAACACCCGGCATCATGGTGTGGGGAGCGATCTCCTACACTGGCGTACACCACTGGTGATCGTCGAGGGGACACTGAATAGTGCACGGTACATCCAAACCGTCATCGAACCCATCGTTCTACCATTCCTAGACCGGCAAGGGAACTTGCTGTTCCATCAGGACAATGCACGTCCGCATGTATCCCGTGCCACCCAACGTGCTCTAGAAGGTGTAAGTCAACTACCCTGGTCAGCAAGATCTCCGGATCTGTCCCCCATTGAGCATGTTTGGGACTGGATGAAGTGTCGTCTCACGCGGTCTGCACGTCCAGCACGAACGCTGGTCCAACTGAGGCGCCAGGTGGAAATGGCATGGCAAGACGTTCCACAGGACTACATCCAGCATCTCTACGATCGTCTCCATGGGAGAATAGCAGCCTACATTGCTGCGAAAGGTGGATATACACTGTACTAGTGCCGACATTGTGCATGCTCTGTTGCCTGTGTCTATGTGCCTGTGGTTCTGTCAGTGTGATCATGTGATGTATCTGACCCCAGGAATGTGTCAATAAAGTTTCCCCTTCCTGGGACAATGAATTCACGGTGTTCTTATTTCAATTTCCAGGAGTGTATATTGCTTCTGTGTTGCTAACACTATTGGCAATACATTTCGCAGACAGTATCCAAGTAAGCCACTGAATGTAAAAAACACAAATATAGCACTGAATTACATAGAGTTCAAGAAATATGACGCCATAAACACTGAGTTATGTGCAAAATTGTCACGACATGCGTGAAGTTTTAACACATTTATTTATTCGAGTCAGCCTAAGGAATCTAGGGGCTTGTATCGTTAGACAATCAACAATTGTAACAACATTTATAAAGTCTACTTTTTGTGCAAACATACACTGTTTTAAATGTAACAATGCTTATTAACACTGACAAACTAAAACCAGAGTAAATTTTGTTAGTGGTGTTAGTTGCAGAATTCTAGAGGACTGAGTTGCGAGTCGTTTACGAGATACCGTATTTTGAAAACTTTCCACGCCGACACTTTTTTGTGTCATTCAACCTGCATATATGCTATGTACGATGTTGCTATGTTTGCTTACACTGTGCTTGTGTGTTCCTTGAGTGCATTGCGACTGCTAGTCAGTTAGTGTGCAACAAATGGTTCAAATGGCTCTGAGCACTATGGGACTTAACATCTGAGGTCATCAGTCCCCTAGAACTTAGAACTACTTAAACCTAACTAACCTAAGAACACACATCCATGCCCAAGGCAGGATTCGAACCTGCGACCGCAGCCGTCTCACGGTTCCAGACTGAAGCACCTAGAACCTCTCGGCCACTCCGGCCAGCTTAGTGTGTAACAGTCCAAGCAGTAGTTCGTGAGTAACTAATGGGATTTACCAATGCGAAAAATCCGACATGCTCATTGTGTATGGAGATTGTAGGAAGAATGTAGTTCGTACTTGTACGGTGGATGCGGCAGGATATTTTAATAGACGTCAACCACCTCGGCAGTTATTTATCAACATCCTCAACCATCTACGTGGAAGTGATATTGTAACACATAGACAGTTTGAGAGAAGGAAACAAGCGACGACAGGAAAGGGGAAATTAATGATCTTGCCGCTGTGTAGTTCATCCACACGTTATCTCCCGCACAATAACACGAAGAAGTGGCATGAAAACGATTATGAGAATCGTGTTAATTTTTGTTTGCAGGCATTAAGACAGGATAGTCCAGATGTATCATGTATCTTGTTTAGCGATGAGGCCACATTTACCAGTCGGGCCAGATAAAACGCCGAAACGTGCACTGTTGGTCTGTTGATATTCCCCATTGGTTTCGTCAGGTGGAAGGTCAGCGTCCATGGAGTGTAAACGTGTGGTGTGGGATAGTCAATCATCAGCTCTTAGGCCCGTGTTTCATAGACGTAAAACTGAAGCGCGAAAATATCGCAGCCTCCTAAGAGACCGCCTTGCACCGTCTCTAGAAGATGTTCCTCTGCTGACTAGAAGGAACCTGTGGTGCCAACATGATGATTCTCCAGCCTATAGTGCACGGAGTGCTACAACATGTCTTCACGAATTGTTCCCAAATCTTAGGATTGGATGCCCGGCTGGATCGTTCCCCCGATTTGACGCCTGTGGACTTTCTCATGTGGGGAAAGCTGAAAGACGTTGTCTACAAGGATATGCCAACACACAGGAAGGTATGCAATGTATTACTGCAGCTTGTTTGGACATCTCCGGCTGAAACGCTAGTAGGTGTGCAGCAGTCATTCCTTACCAGATTAGAAGCGTGTATTTCCGCAGCTGATAGTCATTTTGAACAAAACCTGTGATGGTCAGTTGTCTCGGTCCTGCTCAGAATCCACATAACTAGTGCATGCACTTGTTCTTCAGTGTGTGCTACTAGAGATATTGTGCAATTTTCGCTGTGGGAACTTTTCAAAATACTTGATCTAGAATTCAGCAACAGACAACGCTGATATTCCAATTCACCCTACTTTTAGTCTGTTAATGGCTGCAGGCATCGCCCCATTTAAAAAGTGTGCCTTTGCACAAAAAATTATTTCCAAGTTTTATTACCATCTGTTGATTGGCTAACAATACGCGTCCCTGACAAGCAATCCATTCTGTTTAAATCGCAGATCAATAGTTCTTACCATTTCCGCAATATTGACGGTGACGTTTTAAGAGATTCACTCCATATACTCTCACAAAACATGACTGACAGCTCCCGCTTGAAGTAAAAGAGCTGAGAAACCGGAAAAAGAATTTCTATGTTCATGGGTTCGTCCGATGCACTGGCTTGATGATTTAGGTCTCAGTTCCAAACGTGTATCTCTGTGTGTGTGTGTGTGTCTGTGTGTGTGTGTGAGAGAGAGAGAGAGAGAGAGAGAGAGAGAGAGAGAGAGAGAGAGAGAGGGAGAGAGAGACAGAGAGAGAGAGAGAGACAGAGAGAGAGAGAGAGAGAGACAGAGGCAGAAAGAAAGAGAGAGAGACAGAGAGAAAGTTCAAATGGTTCAAATGGCTCTGAGCACTATGGAACTTAACATCTGTGGTCATCAGTCCCCTAGAACTTAGAACTACTTAAACCTAACCTAAGGACATCACACACGTCAATGTCCGAGGCAGGATTCGAACCTGCGACCGTAGCGGTCACGCGGTTCCAGACTGAAGCGCCTAGAACCGCACGGCCACACCGGCCGGCGAGAGAGAAAGTATCTGCGTGAGAGCTGAGTAAGCGAGTGTGTCAATGATATCGTGAGTATACTACTGGACTCTTATTTTGTAGTGTTTTACGTCAAGAAATGTGTGATGTTGAGACCGGAAGTGAAATTAGGCCAAAATATACGGAGAAATATGTGAAAAATATTCAAGCAGACGATACTTTCAAATGCAAGCAAAAATCGACAGTGCAACACTGGCGATATTTTGAAATCCATAAATGGAAACGCGTATGGTGAAATAAGCCCGTATTTTTTGTGAAGAATATTTCAAACACGTTACATAATTTTCCGCACTTTCTTTCTAGATAATATTTCACGTACCGGAATGAAATACGCAGGAGAAAATTCATAATAAAACTAAACTGCGCCCGAATAGGCCACGAAGGCCCAAAGATATCGACCGGCAGTCGTGTCTTCCTCAGCCCTTTGGCGTCACTGGATGCGGCTAGGGAGGGGCATGAAGTCAGCACACTGCTCTCTCGGCCGTATATCAGTTTACGAGACCGGAGCCGCTGCTTCTCAATCAAGTAGCTCCTCAGTTCGCCTCACCAGGGCTGAGTGCACCGCGCTAGCCAATAGCGCCCAGCAGATCGGATGGTCACCATCCAAGCGGTGGCCCAGCCTGACAGCGCGTAACTTCAGTGATCTGACGAGAACCATTCACACGTCTCATAAATTGCTGAGTAGCTATGTGATAAACGACGGAAACTGGACAGACCATAGTGAAACTTGCGCAACGCTTTACGCTTGCGAAGATCGTATTGCAGATTCTCTATCGACTCTAGTAGGCGAGAGAAAAATAGCGACCACCCCTTCATATGGATATTTTAGTAAGTGCAGAAGAGTGGTCAGACCTGCTGCATCGCGCCCACATTCACCTACTATTTTGTATAACACACAAGCTGTAGAGAAATATTTCTGGAGTTGTTTCCAGTTGTCATGGATATGAATAGCTCCGCGGCTGTTATTAAAAGGAAGTCGAATAAATCTTCCTCCACAGGCCCCATTAAGTAAGGATTTCACCCCATTGCAGAAACGGTCTTGGAATATTACATTCCACTTTCAAATACACATAAATAGTGAGAGGGCGACTCATCATGTAACTGTCGCATCTATCACTGTCTTATGTACAGTATAGTTTACAACGCCATCACTATTTATAAGCACTTGAAAATGGAATGCAACGTTCCGAAACGTGCCTATAACACAGATAAAATGTGTAGAGTGTGTCTGTTCTAAGAACAGAATGAAATAACAACCATGTACAACTGTTGTTTGTAAAGGGAGATCAGAAATCGTCTGAAAAGCTTGTAGGGGTTTTGCCCACTAAGTAATGCTGAGAATAACAGCTGAGAAAAAATTCAATACGTCACGCCGTTTCCAAGTTAATTAGCATTGTGAGCGAAAAATCAAGCAGCCTGCCAGGTACAATTCGTTCAGCTTTTCTCATAGCGTAGGTGATTGCGCTCGAGACTATTCAGCCTTTGGATCGGGCTCGATATTTACTACTGTCCCATGTTTTTTGTATTGCCCTCTTGTTCGATTTTAGGAAACCAAATGAAGAACCCGTTTGGCGACACCGTCTCTGGAGGGCCTCTTAAATTTCTACATCTACATCTACATCTACATTTATACTCCGCAAGCCACCCAACGGTGTGTGGCGGAGGGCACTTTACGTGCCACTGTCATTATCTCCCTTTCCTGTTCCAGTCGCGTATGGTTCGCGGGAAGAACGACTGTCTGAAAGCCTCTGTGCGCGCTCTAATCTCTCTAATTTTACGTTCGTGATCTCCTCGGGAGGTATAAGTAGGGGGAAGCAATATATTCGATACCTCATCCAGAAACGCACCCTCTCGAAACCTGGCGAGCAAGCTACACCGCGATGCAGAGCGCCTCTCTTGCAGAGTCTGCCACTTGAGTTTGTTAAACATCTCCGTAACGCTATCACGGTTACCAAATAACCCTGTGACGAAACGCGCCGCTCTCCTTTGGCTCTTCTCTATCTCCTCCGTCAACCCGATCTGGTACGGATCCCACACTGATGAGCAATACTCAAGTATAGGTCGAACGAGTGTTTTGTAAGCCACCTCCTTTGTTGATGGACTACATTTTTTAAGGACTCTCCCAATGAATCTCAACCTGGTACCCGCCTTACCAACAATTTCGGCACGCAACGGCCTGGTTGTTTAACTCAGTGATAATTAACTCAGAAACTGCAAAACGTATCGATTGTTTTCTTATCAATTTCTCGTCTCCACAACATATCCTGCAACATCCTTACCAGCTCTTCGGACTGTTTCTCCCAACCTATCAGCTGAGGTGACAAAAGTCGTGGGATACTTCTTAATACCGTGGCGACATAGTGCAGCCACTCGACGTGGGATGGACTCAAAAAATCGTTGGAAGTTCCCTGCAGGAACATTGAGCAACGCGACCTGTATAGCAGTTCGTAATAGCGGAAGTGCTGGCGGTCAAGGATGCTATGCGCGAACTGCCCTCTCGATTATTTCCCACAGAGTGGTCTTCGAACGACTGTGACCCAGTGACGTGGCACATTGTGACCCACCAAAATTCCATCGCTGTTCTGGAACGCGAATGGCTGCAAACGATCTCCAGATAGTCCAGCATAACCATTTCCACTGAATGATCAGCTCAGTTGGACCAGAAGGTCAACTACATTCCATGTAAACGCAGTGAACACCATTATGGAGCCATCACCAGCTTACACAATGCTTTGTTGACGACTTTTGTCCGGGGCTTCTTTCGATATACGCCACACTCGAACCCTATCATCAGCTTATACCAACTAAAATCTGGACTCATCTGACCAGGCCACGGTTTTCCAGTCGTCCAGCGTCCAACAGATGTGGTCTGCGAGTGCAGGAGAAGTGCTGCAGGCGATGTCTTGCTCTCAGCAAAGGCGCTCACGTCGGTCATCTGCTGCCATATCACATTAACGCCAAATTTCGCCGTACCGCCGTAACGGATACGTTCGTCGTAAGTTCTAAGTTGATTTCTGTGGTTATATCGTGTAGTGTTGCTTGTCTGTCAGCAATAAAAACTCAACGCAAACGCCACTGCTCTCAGTCGTTAAGTCAAGGCCGTCGGCCACTGCATTGTCTGAGGTGAATTGTAATACCTGAAATGTGATATTCTTGATATATTGTTGACACTGTGGATATCGGAGTACTGAGTTCCCTAAAGATATCCAAAATGGAATTTCCCACGCTTCTGGCTCCAACTACCATTCCGAATTCAAAGCCTGCTAATGCCCGTCGTGAGGCCGTAATCACGTCGGAAACCTTTCCACACTTATCGCGTGATACAAGTGACAGTTCCGCCAATACATTGCCTTTTTATGCCTTATGTACGTGATACAACAACCATCTGTATACGTGCACATTGCTTTCCCATTAATTTTGTCACCTCAGTGTGTATCTCAAAGAGAAAAAGATGCGGAAAAGTACCCAATAATAATTTTACATGCTTTCTTAAGCAATGACCATTTCGTTGCCGAAATAACCATTCCTACAGTCCCGGAAGCGCTAATTTGGTCACAAATTGTTGTTCTGCTTAGAAGGTTTGTTTCTCGTAACCCAATTCGGTTTAAGCTTTCATCAAGAGGGAGCTGATAGTATTGATTGCGTTCCCTTCAAACTCCGATGTCAGCTCCTGAGTGGGTAAACAAACACAACGGGTACGGTTTCGAAGCGCGGCTCAAAACACTGGGCACCCCGTTTATCAGTCACATGCTGTGTTTTCTAGTGTGTGGACAGGTGCGTTAGAGACCTGTTACAAGATAACAAGACGATAACCCAGAAACAGTGGACGTCTGTCCCTGGTATCTTCAAATATATCTTAATCGCTTTATACGTAATTCCTTTCGGACGCGTGGTAACAGATGGAAGGCATTCTATTATTTGTGCAATATAAATAATGATGAAATAAGATTTGTCAGTAAGAATTTGCTGTTACTCCTTTTTGGTGAAGTCCGTCAGACGTCCATCGAGTGTTTTCTGTACTTTAAACGGAGGGAGAACTTACGTAACATATTAAGGGCTTTTAACGAGGCTAGAATCATTGCTGAAGCCCTTAGCCAGCCGGTGTGGCCGAGCGGTTATAGGAGCTTCAGTCTGGAACCGCGCGACCGCTACGGCCGCAGGTTCGAATCCTGCCTCGGGCATGGATGTATGTGATGTCCTTAGGTTAGTTAGGTTTACGTAGGTCTAAGTTCCAGGGGACTGATGACCTCAGATGTTAAGTTCCACAGTGCTCAGAGGCATTTGACCCATTTGAAGCCCTTAATAAAGCAGCCGATTCCTTGTTCTATGAAACACTTAGCAATTGGACAGCAACCTTGGCCTGTCATACATGGTCACACTTTGGAGCAAGCTAAAATAATTTCATGTAGATGTCGCAATGGTACTTAAAACGGTTACTGGTCGTCCTTCCACTATTTTTCTCATACGAGGCTTTAATCGCGCCTCCGGTGACATCTCAAAAAGAGCTTGAGTGCCGAACATCTTTCCATAACAGTTACAAATTACAGTACGAAGGCATAACTTTTGTCAACTTAATAAATAAAATGTGACAGTGAATGCACACGGCTACGGCTTCAATTGCAGCGTTTGTAACTACTTATTGTCAGCTACATTCTTTCGACAGACTAGCATAGCCAAATAAGGCATTCTTGGCCAAAAAAGTATAGTACTATCAAACATAGGTCTTAATGTGACGAAGAAATTTCTGAGAAAGTCCGTTTCGAGAACTGCATTACACGGTAGCGAAACATGGACTGTGGAGAAACCGGAACAGAAGAGAACTGAAGCCCTTGAGATATGGTTGAATGCTGAATATTAGGTAAACTCGTAAGGAATGAGGAGATTCACCTGAGAATCAGCGAAGAAAGGAAGACATGGCAAACATTGAGAAGAAGTAGGGACACGGTGATAGGACACATTTTACGACATCAGGGAATAACTTTTCTAATATTAGAGGGAGCTATAGAAAGTAAAAACCATAGGGTATGCCAGAGGGTGGAATATGTCCAAGAAATACTTGAGGGGTGAAGAGGTTGGCTCAGGAGGGGAGTTAGCGGCTGGCCGCATCAACCCAGTTAGCACACTGATGACTAAACTAAACTAAAAAAAAAAAAAAAGACTTCGGTATGTTCACTCCTATCGCATATTGGGAGCGGCAGCGAAATATTTTGCTGAGTGCTTTTTATTTCGCACAGTATAAGTAATGGAAATCCGTTTCGATTTACATTCATTCCACGATAAAGCCTAACATGTTCATACTGGACTGTAACAACAAGTTTTGATACAGCGTAACTGAGCACCCTAAAAAATTTCTCCTGACGTGACGGTAGCTATAAACTGAAAGGTCTGTCCGGGAAATGCAAAGGTCCTGAGTTCGAATCTCAGCCACGCACACAGTTTTTTTTATCTCCACGAAGTTTCGTACCAGCTGCAGAGTAAAAATGTCATTCAGGTATAATGACTATGTCGGCTACAGTGTAACTACAAGCACAGAACAAACAAATAATTGTTTGCAATAACACAACGCCAAAGTTACCGTTAAGATCGAAATTTCAATGAATTACGAATAGCAGATGAGTACGGCTCGTTGATAGGAATCAACAGGGAGAGTTGATAATGTGTGCCCAACCGGGATTAGAACCCGGGATCTCCTGCCTACTAGACAGGCACTCTAACCCTTTTTTATCTCATTTTGTTCTATATTGTTCGTTGAATTTGTTCGGGGCCGTTCAGGTTTTTCATTGATCCATTCACTCAGTTTTATTTTTATTACAGAGGGTAACCCTTAAGCCACCGAGGACAGAGGAATTAGCGCAGCTGCGCAGACTTACAACAAGCCTGACCCCCTCCACCCCCCCCCCTACCCCAGAATATCCACGTTCTCAACTTGCTCCACACACTGCGAAAGTAGTGCTTCCTGTTAGTTCGGATGTGTCGGAAAGAACAGCCATCATACACATATAATTACGGCGATTACAAGTCGATGATCGTTTCTGTGCTGATGCAAGCATATTCTCAATCTCAAGAGGGAATAGGTCTTGCCGCGAGCACTGAGATTAATGGGCAGGGAGCACTACTTTCGTTGCGTGTGGCATAAGTTGAGAATGTAGGTCTGTTGGTGCTGGGGGGGGGGGGGGGGGGGTGAGCGGTGGGAGGGTTCGGCGTGCTTGGGATAAGTCCGAGCAGCCGCGCAAATTCCTGTGTCCTCGGTGGCTTGTGGGTTAGAGCACGTGCCTAGGAAACAGGACATAGCAGGATCAAAACAGGGTCGGCACATTTTCAACTCTCCCTATTGATTCCTATCAACGCCCCGTACACTGCTGGTGTTTGTAATTCATTGAAATTTAATTCTCCGTGACCGTCACCATCCACCGAAAGAACAGACACCATACACAAGTAATGTTACCCTCAAGAAGGTTGCGTGCGGTAGTATCCGAAATCCGAGGTTTAAATTTTACCTTGAGTGCACTAAAGAACCTCACATTTATTTGGATGCTGTGTTATTGTATAACACGGGGTACCAATACGTTCTGGGACTGAAAGGAAAGACAACTGCCGACCTCAAATGATTTTGTATTCATAAGCGTGTGATACTACAACTCAACATGCTAACCATACCCATCGGCGTTGATGATAATAATTATTATAGTAATACTCGTAATCAAGTACTTAATAAACGTGCAGGAAATTGTGACTAATTGAAGAATACAACAAATTTTGAGATATAAATTAAGATAAATACTAAGAAATCAGAGGCAGTAAAATTGTTTTCTGTATATTCAGGTAAATTACTTTACCTGTGCACGGTTTTTTTAAGTTCTACTGGAAACACACTTCTAGGCTAGAAAACTGAGTCATATTTTTCTCGTTCATGTGCGGCGCCAACGCAAATACCTTTGTATTATACTGGGCAAACCTTTAACAAATGCTGACAAACCCAATATTCCGGATTTTCGCTCAGTACTTCATTTCCGTAGTTTTACTATGCAGTTAGACCGACAACTGAAATCAACGGTTTTCATTTGCCTCAGAAACACCAGGCAGTACCTGACTGGCGCTGCCGTCTTATATGGAGCGAGAGCGATGTATCACGCGTCATACCCTCCATCCGGCAGCGATGGGAAGTAACACAAAGTAGTCTTGAGCGCGAAAGGGACAGGACAAGCTCGGGTAATGAAATGGCGTTTCATTTCTGGTTAAAGGGCGGCGTTGTTGTTCCCGGACGGGTCTCATGAAGTTTCATTTTCTCCATCGGTAAACCTTCCCGCACACAGCGCGAGTAAACAGAGCAGCTGCCGGGCGCTACAATCCATTGTTTCGGACGCCGATTGGCCCATCACTGCACGCTGCGATTGCTTTACATTCTTTTGTCTCTCCAGCGGGAAGCTGATCACACAACCCGCACTCACCGCCAGGTTCGGGTAACAGTGCACTGTTAGCAGGAGCAACCACGTAATAACACGGGCGTCGTGTACGTTCACACTGCCGAAAACGTTTCAGTTTACACGTAAAACGGTACTACTTGACATCAGTTTTCACGACAAGCCGTAGGAGAGGCTCATTCAGTAATAATGTTAGAGCCATTTCAGGGAACGGTGTGAATGTGTGACTTCCTGAAGTTAATTAACAAGTCCGTGCGAGGTCCGAGTCGTTTCCCGGAAATGTCCAACTTGCACGAAAATTTACTATGAGAACAGGTTCATTATATTTGCAGCGCGAAAGCTGTCGTCCTCTTCACGTGAATTGTCCAAGCGGACACAAACACTTAAATTTGTCGTCCCTGTAATTGAGGAGGTCTGAAGCAAAGTGATACATATGCAATTCAGGTATTTTTGAGACTAATGGCTTTGAAGAAAATCAGTTACGATGGCACAACATTTTAACTTTACAGAGATATACTATAGAATTTAGGTGCTCTGCAGAAAAAGACGACAAGCTGAAACCACTTATATTATTTTGATATGGAAAACGTTTAGCAGAAAAGTAATACAGGTGCACTCTTCACCGAAGAGTCAAGCAGTATATTGCTCCCTCCTACGTATATCTCCCGAAGAGACCATGAGGATAAAATCAGAGAGATTAGAGCCCGCACTGAAACATACCGACAATCCTTCTTTCCACGAACAATACGTGACTGGAATAGAAGGGAGAACCGATAGAGGTACTCAGCGTACCCTCCGCCACACACCGTCAGGTGGCTTGCGGAGTATGGATGTAGATGTAGATTAATAATTTTATTATGTAGTAACTGTTACACTTTTGAACATTTTAAATAACGCACGGTAACATTTTAGCCGTAGTCACTGTCCAGAATGTGACTAGCAACATCTGTTATATCTTCCGTTCCTGTTCTTACATTCCTCGGCCTACAAACATATTCTCCTTCGTCATCACGACGTTCTGCCTCTCCATGTCGTCCTGCCCCTCCTCGTCGTCATTGACGTCCTGAGCTGCTCTTACTTAAAGATTGTTCCTCGTACTTCAAATTGTCAAAGAAAGCGTGGTGAATAGGGGGAACGAACCAATTCCGCTCTTCCAGGTTCTTCCACTTTGCAAACGTTATGGGTAACTTAGCACTGTACAGTGTATTCAGTGTAATCTGTGGGGGTCTCCCACGAACTATTTTGGAGAAGTCAGCTGTACAAAATTCAGCATCCTCATTGAAAGAAATCTTAAAATGCGTGATGAGTGGACATTGCTTTTTTACGTGAATCCACCTAATTGACCGCCAGGCAAATGCATTCCCTTCGGTATCTCCTGGATCGGATACCTTGGTCAAGAGTTTCATATTCGCGGTAGCTGCAAAATCTGCCTGATTCATTTTAGTAACTGTGAATTGTTTGCTGGAGCTTTTAACGACGTGTACCTAATCCTGAGGCACGTACACAAGAGTTTCATTCCTCTTGCGTTTCTCAGTAAGACCAAAATCTTGATCACACGCGATGAACGTGTGCTCAGGTTCTAAGAATTTGTGGTGGGCTGTTTCAATACGTGTGTGAGGAACGATATGCATCCAATATTTGACAATATTTACATTGAAATTTAGTTCACAACAACAATCTGAATAAGTTATGACCTGTTTAACTTCATAATCCAAAGATTTTACAAATTTCAAGAAACGAGAACCGATTTCCTGTGAACCTCTACGAGCAGTGCTTTCATCCCACATTCACATATTGGCCTCGCCAGACACTATGTTGTGAATACTAAGATTAAAGGTCCACAACTGACGAAGATAGTACATTTTGTTAGTAGAAAAGCGTGGACATGGCAACGTTTTCTGTAAATCAAAACACATCACCACAACATTATTCTGGTTTGATGCTCTTTTTTTGTCAGAGTTCTTTTCTTCTCGTGCACTTTCGGCCTTGCAGTGATGGAGCATCTGTTCTCGCTGCACACCTTTTGCTTCATCACTATTAGAGTCAAAGTTAAGCAACAAAATGTTATACTTTTCACATTTATTGCATGTATCAGTGCTAGGACGGTGAAACCCCAAATTAAAACGGATGTTGAAAACATGCCGGTATGTCCATTCCTTCACAGGGTCTTCATTTCTTTCCACACACATATCTGTGTAAAGTTGGTACATTATAGAAATATTGAGGCTTCCAGGGAGGTATTTTTTGTGAGAGTTCTGAATCTTGCTGTAATGTGAAATGTAGGCGGGAAGTGACTGAATATGCTCTTCAAAAACCTTTAGTTTAGCAGCAAGTATTTTGTTTGACGGTGCACTTTTCTCCCTCTCGTCCTTCGGTGATAATCCGCCGATGGATTTATTGGACACAACTTTACTGAAGCGAACATCTGATATATAAAATTACTTTAGAAGAAACTCATTACAAACGAGTACACCATTAAGTTTTATAAAAGTAATAAGTTTCCTTTTTGTGACACTTCCCCTTCTTCGCTTTGGTTCTTTCAGTTCAACACAGCCTCCTAGAAAAGCAGTTTGCAAGTTCCATGATCCAAGTGCCCAATACGCAGTACATAGCTCTTTCTTTCTGAAAAATTGCTGTTATGTTAATATCGACACTTAATATTGAATGCACATTTCGCTTGATGTTACATTCCTCTGTGTCCAACATAGGATTTCCCAACATTTCGCAGACGTTTTGCGACCTCACGCCTATGGTTGCTGGATTTCGTAAGCGTTTTCTTCCACTTCTATTAGAATCCTCATTAGTTGGTGAAGTACTGTTAGCAGAAGATGAGGTTTCTTCTGACACAGAAGATTCTGCTGAGAATATACTTCTAGAATGCACAATATCTGAAGACTGAGATGATGCAGATTTTACTATTGATTCATCATCACTATCACTACGATCACCATCCGATGGCCTGAAATCACTGTCATCGGCAGATAAATGCGAAAAATCGGAACTGGACTCATCTACAATAAATATTACTATTGAATCATTTTCATCTGGTATTTAATTACACAATAACTCATGTAACATCACAATTTAGTGTACATCACAAGCTGATAAAACTATCACTACTTCCTAGGAAAAGTACGCTTCTTCCGTATAACCACGCACTATTTTAGAAGTACGCGTTTCCTGCACCGGATACGCAGATGTACACAGTACATTACGAAATATTATCCTGAATCGAATCATAACCTCACACGTTACCACACAAAACAAACTTGCATCATTGTAACGATTTTCATACATACTCACAATCTATTCACCAAATAAGTTCGCTCTTTACGACGCTATCTTCGTATAATTTAATCAACAATTACTCACCTTGGTTCATTATGGCAAATAAATGCACGAACAGGAACAGGGAGCAAAACAACGAACGTCAACAAAGGACTTTTATTTTTCCTTGCAGCCAAAGCCTCAGAGCCGAAATAGTACATGTATTCGGACACCAGAGTGCACCTCTGAACGGAGCATCACGCACATTACTTTTCCTCACAGCAGAATTAGTGTTCTAGAACATATATCTGCACTTACCTCATTTTCTTCAAAAATGTCATTTATATCACTTTGCTTCTGACCCCCTCAATTGTATCGAAAAGACTGTGGTCCTGTACCTTTTTAATCACTGATACCGGATGCAAATTGACTGGTAGTTGATGTATTACAATCATAGTTTTTTATCCATCGTTGTGTCCGCCCCAGTAGCTGAGTGGTCAGCGTGACGGATTGCCGTCCTCCGGGCCCGGGTTCGATTCCCGGCTGGGTCGGAGATTTTCTCCGCTCAGGGACTGGGTGTTGTGTTGTGTTCATCATCATTTCATCCCCATCCGGCGTGCAGGTCGCCCAATGTGGCGCCGAATGTAATAACACCTGCGCCAAGGCGGCCGGACCTGCCCCGTGAGGGGCCTCCCGGCCAATGACGCCAAACGCTCATTTCCATTTCCATCCATCGTTGTGATACAAGTTCAAACTTAACAATATCATCTGAGGCACTAAAATATCAATTTGTTTAGAATATCGTAAGAATTGTTCTTGCATTTCATGTGTTGTTGCATTAGTGTTTATTTACTTAACTATGTTGAAGTATTCTCTATAGCTTGTAAGTTAAGTAATTTGTGTTTCGTTAAATATAGCCATATTTACGTTTTCGATACATTAACCACATTTACATCGAATATAATAAAACACATTAGGTATCGAACAGAAGCTTTATTATGATGAATAATGGTACTCCATTGTAAGAGATTCCGTTTTATTTTAAGCATTTTGTTTCTTAACATTACAGAGGACAAAACAAATTGTATAGTACTGTTCATACTAATAGGGCTCGAAAGATAGAGAACATAATTTAGATAAAATAAGTACAAAATACATGTGCTCAGTTAGTGTATGTTACGGTCTTGCTGCTCATTCTTCGTTTCAATTTCGAAGGAAAAATTTATTATGAATACTTAAAGAATTTTTGTGTAGAAGTGGATATAGAAGTTAGAGGTCACTACGGGAAACTGTTCCGTACAATCGCACGTCGTCCATATGGCTAAACCACGTTTTCGTACAATAAGACAAAGGGATAATCAGTTTTTCATTTCAAAACGATACACACTGTGTAACTCAGATCAGTAGATTAAGGTTTTTAAAGGGGAACACTGTAAGAATTCGTCGTTTGGCTCACATTGTAATCTGAGGGCACTTTTCATCTGGAATTGATTATGCGGGATGAGTTCCATAAATTTTCCAAATAACTGTCGTAATGAAGTGTGATCACACGAAAAAAGGTTAATGTCAACATGATCATTCTTTAGTGGACTTGTCACCTTGAAGGTCTGTAGATGATAACTGATGGACATGTGACTCTCCACTGCTAACGTAAGTAATGGTAATATAGTGGTGTCTGTTGTATGGAAACAGCGCAGTAAGGTCAGTCGACACGGGGCCATGGCTTGGTTCAAATGGCTCTGAGCACTATGGGACTCAACATCTGAGGTCATCAGTCCCCTAGAACTTAGAACTACTTAAACCTAACTGACCTAAGGACATCACACACATCCATGCCCGAGGCAGGATTCGAACTTGTGACCGAAGCGGCCGCGCGATTCCAGACTGAAGCGCCTAGAACTGCTCGGCCACACCGGCCGGCACGGTGCCATGATCCAATGGTTGAAACGACCTAAGATGTTCAGCCATACTCACGAACACATGATAAACAACATTCCCCGATTTCTTACTGTATCAAAGTGGATTGTCAAACACGTTCACAACGAATGGTGTACCACTCACAGCTTTGTAACATCGCGTAAATGTATTGATCGTGAAAGGATCTAACCGAAAGCGACCGTAGACGATTTTCACGCTTTCTTACTGACAATCTGCCTCAAACCCGACATAAATTGCTGCTCCTTGTGACTGTGTGTTCGGCTCGACTAGTTTCCGAGTGAATATTGCGCAGGGAATGCGTGATATGGACAGAGGGTGTCGGGTGACTTGTAAAATGCCATTTCTCTCAGTCGTTACCTGGAGGCGTTTAGTGGGTTCGATACGTCGCAAATTCAGCTCCTTTCAAATGGTGCAAGTGACGAGAGCACTGAGGGTGCGGTGGATCGATTAATCAGCTGTGTGTGTGTGTGTGTGTGTGTGTGTGAGGGCGGGGGTGGGGGGGTGGAAGGGGATTGTCGTTCACGGCAGAACTGTCGTTTTGAGGGTGATTTTCTTACCGTGACTTGCGTTCACTCACACGGGGCACTTTGAATTGGGACGTTTATTTCAACATTCTCGGTGACCAAGTGTTGTCCTACCTTCTTGATACTCATGATGCAGTAGACAGGCGCGTCTTCCAAGAAGATAATAGCCTTATTCTTCACCGGGCTGTACGTACAAGTTTCCGCTTTGACAAACGCTTATCGTATTTCAGCAAACCCACTAAAACAGCCGATCACATTATTATAAGAAATGACTGGGACTATTTTTGAACAGCAGATGGAACGTATCAGTCATCTTCTCTGATCTAGCGGGTCTGTTCATCACCCAGTGTTTGCCAAACCTGAAAAAACTGTCGACTCATTTACTTGCGGAACTGAGGTCATTAACAAGGCTTAGGTAGTATTAAATGACATAAGCAAGATGGTTCTTCTGCGTGTTTTACTTTTACTGTGGTTAGCTTATAATGGAAATACGATTCCATATTAACAGGTAATAGAATAACTTCCATCAGAAATGAGACCCAGTCATCCCCACAGCTGTAACTCAGATGTATCTGTATATGGCCAAGTCAGCAGCAGAAGATGATGAGATAGGGAGACTGTATGGGTAAATTAAGAAAAATAATGTAACTGGAGATAAAAATTCATGAATAGAACTCAGTAGTAATGGAAGCAGCTTCCAGAAAGGGTTTATTTATATAGCGATTGGCTTACAAGGCTTTGTATAATATATGAAAATACTGTTTATGAAAGTGATAAAATTTCGTAGCAGAGTCACAATGATAAAACAGATCATACGAACAGTGTATATTCGAATTTACATTTAGAATTTGTGACCGTAAATACGGTCCAGTACAGAGTTTGAAACTTCGTGGAAATCACATTTTTCTCCTGGATATCGTACAAGAGGGAACTCGGTGAGACTGTGGTAAACAGTCTGATGAGGTTCTCCACAGTCGCCAGTCGCCAGTCGGTGACTCCGTTATTCCCCATTTGCAGAATGACTCACGACAGATGTCAAGCGACATTATTATTCTATTGAGGGTTTTCCATATATGGCGAGGCAGTTCCATTGATGGTAGTGGTGAAGTAGGGTCTATAATGAGTAGATCTAGAGCCGGTATGTGGGCTTCCCAGAGTTCTCTCCACATGTCACTGATTTTGAAGCTATTCCTCAAAATTATTTCAGCTGATGGGAGTGAGGGACATCTAGACATCAGCCTCTGCAGATCAGTCAGCCAAGTCGCTCTCCAGTGGAAGATGTGGACTGGCAAATATTCTGTTCTATTCTCTAACTAACATTTCCTGTCTGTGAATATGAGGGGGAGCAATACGGTTCTAAGCAGGTAGTGAAAGGTAGTGGAATACTTTTTAACACCTGCTACTTATTTTCATGGTCTCATTCAGTTCGGTTCCAATCTTCTACATTTGCGTATACACCTACATGGCTACTCCGCAAAATACACTTAAGTACCTGCCAGAAGATACAGCAAACCACCTTCACAATAATTCTCTGTTATTCCACTCTCGAACAGCGCACGGAGAAAAACGAACGCCTATATCTTACCGTGCGAGCTCTAATTACTCTTATTTTATTATGAATAGTTTTCTCCCTACGTAGGTTGGCGTTAACAAAATATTCTCGCATTCGGAGGAGAATGTTGGCGATTTAAATTTCTGGAGAAGTTCCCACCCCTATGAGAAACTTCTTTGTTTTAATGATGTCCACCACAATTACTGTTTCGTGTCCGTGGCACTGTCTCGCCTATTTCTCGATCATGGAAAACGTGCTGCAGTTCCTTCAATATTGTCAGAGTACTCCGTTCACCCTATCTGGTAAGGATCCCATACCGCGTGGCAGTACTCCAAAAGAGGACGTACAAACGTAGTATAGTCAGTCTCTTTAGAAGATATGTTACATCTTTTAAGTGTTCTGTAATAAAACACAGTCTTTGGTTGGCCCTCCCCAGAATATCTTCTACGTGTCCTTCCCCTTTAACGTGTCAATAACTCTAATTTCTAGGTATTTAGTTGAGTTTACGGCCTTTGAGTTTGTTTGATTTATCATGTAACCGAATTTTAACAGATTCGTTTCAGCATTCATGTGGATGACCTCACACTTTTCATTGTTTAGGGTCAATTGACAATTTTCGCACCGTACAGACGTCTTTTCTAAATTGTTTTGCAATTTGTTTTGATCTTACGATGACTTTACTAAACGATAAACGACAGCATCATTGCTATTCTTCACGTTGTGTCTGTTTAGAGAGAATGGAGTTCTGAGGATGATTCCGTTCGTCCCTCAAGTCGTGCCAGGAAGTATACGAATTCTGTTGTTCCCGGTGCTGAATTTTACCGCAGGGGTTTCTAAATGTATTTCAAAAGAAAATGTTCGGTCCATTGCTATACCTAACAATTTTTGGGTAACTATTATAGCGAAATAAGTTGTTGAAGTATACCTCGGGCTCTAGATGTGCTTGGTTATTACTGAGGTGTATGCAAGACACTTTGGTTGTGATCCTTTTTGGAATTAGTGTGCGGTCGGAAAAGTATCTCCGCAGCATAGTAAGGTCTTCTGGTAAGGTAAGGATGACATTGTTGCGGGCGGCAATGAAAAGATGGACGGCATACGTAAACATTTTTGGTGTCCTATTTGGTATATCCGAAATACGCTGACGGAAAAAAAGTCCTAGCACCAAGGAGGAGTCATGCGACACTAACTAAAGCTGGCAGGCGCGGTTTCTACATCTGAAAGATGAAGTGTATACTAATTTCGTGGCAGTCGCAAAAGAGTGGTGCTAGCAGCGCCACTTTTAGGATACAAATGAAGTTCACTTTGTGAATGTATGCTTTCCCGGCGTATACAACTGGCGAAGAGTTCTCGGGCTTCCAGCCGAGTGGCGGTGTCTTCAAACTGCGACTTTTCGACGAGTGACATACTCGTTATCTTCTGGAGAAGTGCCGAGGCTTTGTAAATGCCGGTCCCTTTATACCTGCGGCGTGCCCACCCACTACTTGGCCGCGGGAGGCTGGATCCAGAGAAGCCGGCGGGCGGGTTGGAGGGGGAAGCGGGTGCGCCGTTCGTGTCTCCGTCAGAGCATTCCGGTCGCGTCTCGTGAGCTCGACGGTTCTTGGTGTGTTCCTGGCATATTGCGGCTAATGCTGGATTCCAGGCCGCGCTCAGTTGATAACCTTCGTCCCTGTTCACAAGATTCTCGTGGACCCGTATTTCTATTGATTCTTTAATGACGCTGTCCCAATAGCTCCTGGCCCGGCACAGCACCCTGATCAGGAAGAAAGCGGATGGCACGCTGGGCCATTCAGTATATATAAAGAAGACGCACACAGACCTGTACCTCCATGCAACCAGCTGCTACCATCCGGCGCAACGGCAGTCACTACTGACCACCTTGGTACATAGGGCGCGCGTCATTTGTGACAAAGAAAGCCTCTCAGACGAATTACACCACCTAAGAGAGGTATTTCGGAGAAACGGGTACAGTGAAACACAGATTGGTAGGGCCTTCAAGAGGAGACAGGCTGACACTCAGCTGGCGGCTACACGGGTAGCGGAGACTGTGTGGCGTGCACTGGGCGGTTTTTTAGGTTAGAAGGCCTCGGGAAAGTACGGGGTGGGCTGCAATCTCAAAGGGTGCATGGCAAATACAGGACGTGCTTGGAACAAGGAACAGTCGGAATTGTAGTTGTAAATTGTTGTAGTTGTGTTGGGAAAGTCCCTGAGCTTCAAGCGCTAATAGAAAGCACAGAAGCTGAAATCGTTATAGGCACAGAAAGCTGGCTAAAGCCTGAAATAAGTTCTGCAGAAATTTTTACGAAGTCTCAGACGGTGTTCAGGAAGGATAGATTAGACAGAATTGGTGGTGGAGTGTTTGTGTCTGTCAGTAGTGGTTTATCTTGTAGTGAAGTCGAAGTAGATACTCTGTGCGAATTGGTATGGGTGGAGGTTATACTTAACAGCTGAACTAATTTAATAATTGGCTCCTTCTACCGACACCCAGACTCCGAAGATATAGTTGCTGAACAGTTCAGAGTAAATTTGAGTCTCGTAACAAATAAATACCCCCATTCCTTTAGTTATAGTTGGTGGGGACTTCAACCTTCCCTCAATATGTTGGCAAAAATACTTGTTCAAAACCGGTGGTAGGCAGAAAACATCTTCCGAGATTGTCCAAAATGCTTTCTCCGAAAATTATTTCGAGCAGTTAGTCCAAGAACCCACGCGAATTGTAAATGGTTGCGAAAACACACTTGACCTCTTAGCCACAAACAATCCAGAGCTAATAGTGAGCATCATGACTGATACAGGGATTAGTGATCACAAGGTCGTTGTAGCTAGGCTCAATACCGTTTCTTCCAAATCCACCAGAAACAAAAGCAAAATAATTTTATTTAAAAAAGCGGATAAAGTGTCACTAGAAGCCTTCCTAAGAGACAATCTCCACTCCTTCGGAACTGACTATGCAAATGTAGACGAGATGTGGCTCAAATTCAGAGATATAGTAGCAACAGCAATTGAGAGATTTATACCTCATAAATTGGTAACAGATGGAACTGATCCCCCGTGCTACACAATACAAGTCCGAACGCTGTTGCAGAGGCAACGGAAAAAGCATGCGAAGTTCAGAAGAACGCGAAATCCCGAAGATTGGCTAAAATTTACAGACGCGCGAAATTTGGCACGGACTTCAAGGCGAGATGCCTTTAATAGGTTCCACAACGAAACATTGTCTCGAAATTTGGTAGAAAATCCGAAGAAATTCTGGTCGTATGTAAAGTACACAAGCGGCAAGACGCAGTCAATATCTTCGCTGCGCGGTGCCGATGGTACTGTTACCGACGATTGTGCCGCTAAAGCGGAGTTATTGATCGCAGTTTTCCGAAATTCCTCCACCAGGGAAGACGAATGGAATATTCCAGAATTTGAAACACTAACAGCTGCTAGCATGTGTTTCCTAGAAGTAGATACCTTAGGGGTTGCGAAGCAACTCAAATCGCTTGATACGGGTAAGTCTTCAGGTCCAGATTGTATACCGATTAGGTTCCTTTCAGATTACGCTGATACAATAGATCCCTACTTAGCAATCATATACAACCGCTCGCTCACCGATAGATCTGTACCTACAGATTGGAAAATTGCGCAGGTCGCACCAGTGTTTAAGAAGGGTAGTAGGAGTAATCCATCTAACTACAGACCTATATCATTGACGTCGGTTTGCAGTAGGGTTTTGGAACATATACTGTATTCAAACATTATGAATCGCCTCGAAGGGAACGATCTATTGATACGTAATCAGCATGGTTTCAGAAAACATCGTTCTTGTGCAACGCAGCTAGCTCTTTATTTGCACGAAGTAATGGCCGCTATCGACAGGGGATCTCAAGTTGATTCCGCATTTCTAAATTTCCGGAAAGCTTTTGATACCGTTCCTCACAAGCGACTTCTAATCACGCTGCGGGCCTATGGGGTATCGTCTCAGTTGTGCGACTGGATTCATGATTTCCTGTCAGGAAGGTCGCTGTTCGTAGTAATAGACGGCAAATCATCGAGTAAAACTGAAGTGATATCCGGTGCTCCCCAGGGAAGCATCCTGGGACCTCTGCTGTTCCTGATCTATATAAATGACCTGGGTGACAATCTGAGCAGTTCTCTTAGGTTGTTCACAGATGATGCTGTAATTCACCGTCTAGTAAGGTCATCCGAAGACCAGTATCAGTTGCAAAGCGATTTAGAAAAGATTGCTTTATGGTGTGGCAGGTGGCAGTTGACGCTAAATAACGATAAGTGTGAGGTGATCCACATGAGTTCCAAAAGAAATCCGTCGGATTTCGATTACTCTTAGAAGATGCAACAAGTCCACTAAAGAGACGGCTTACACTACACTCGTTCGTCCTCTGTTAGAATATTGCTGGGCGGTGTGGGATCCTTACCAGGCGGGATTGACCGAGGACATCGAAAGGGTGCAAAAAAGGGCAGCTTGTTTTGTATTATCGCATAATAGGGGAGAGAGTGTGGCAGATATGATACGCGAGTTGGGATGGAAGTCATTAAAGCAAAGACGTTTTTCGTCGCGGCGAGATCTATTTACGAAATTTCAGTCACCAACTTTCTCTTCCGAATGTGAAACTATTTTGTTGAGCCCAACCTACATAGGTAGGAATGATCATCAAAATAAAATAAGAGAAATCAGAGCTCGAACAGAAAGGTTTAGGTGTTCGTTTTTCCCACGCGCCGTTCGGGAGTGGAATGGTAGGGAGATAGTATGATTGTGGTTCGACGAACCCTCTGCCAAGCACTTAAATGTGAATTGCAGAGTAATCATGTAGATGCAGATGTAGATTTCACGAAGAGGAAGAAGGGGAAGTTAACAAGAGACTCTCCTTTCATCCATATTTGGGGCCCATATCAGCCAAAATCGGGAGAGTACTGAGAAAATCAAACATAAATACCGTCTTCCGACCACCGCCGAAGACGAAAGAGCTGCTGGGCTCAGCTAAAGACCCACTCAAACTCAACACACATGGTATATACAGCGTTGCCTGCGAATGTGGTGTACAGTACCTTGGACAAACGCAGCACTGCATCTCAAAAAGGTGCGAGGAACACACCAGGCAAGTCCGACTTGGACAGATAGAGATATCTGCTATAGCGGAACATAGCATCAAAGAAAACCACACCTTTGATTTCGAGAACACTAGGGTGCTGTGCCGAGCCGGGAGCTATTGGGACAGCGTCATTAAAGAATCAATAGAAATACGGGTCCACGAGAATCTTGTGAACAGGGACGAAGGTTATCAACTGAGCGCCGCCTGGAATCCAGCATTAACCGCAATGCGCCAGGAACGCACCAAGAACCGTCCAGCTCACGAGATGCGACCGGAATGCTCTGACGGATGCACGAACGACGCACCCACTTCCCCCTCCACCCCGCACGCCGGCTCCTCTTGATCCAGCCTCCGGCGGAGAAGTGGTGGTGGGGGGGGGGGGGGGGAGCACGCCGCTGGTATAAAGGGACCGTCATCCGCAAAGTCTCAGCACTTCGCCAGAAGGTGACGAGTATCTGAGTCGTCGAAAAGTCGCAGTTTGAAGACACCGCCACCCGGCTGGAAGCCTGAGAACACTTCGCCAGAAGTTCACTTTAATTACAAGCTGTAACGATCGTGAGCGTTAGTTACCTTTGAGATTGGATTTCGTGAGCTGATATTAGTCAAGAGTGCCTTTAAGGCGATAAAGACGCCATTATAAACACCTCACGTAGGTTGAATGTGGTCTTACACTAGGGCTAGAAGAAGCTGGATGTTCCTTCTGCGCTATTGCAGAGAGACTCTGCAGAAATGTAGCCGCTGTACACGATTGCTGGCAGCGGTGCGTACGGAGTGTACTGTCGCAAGGAGACCGGGCTCCGGACGGGGAAGACCATTGTGCTCGGCGTATAATTCTGGCGCATCGTAGTGTATCTGCAGCAGCAACTCGAGCAGCTGTTGGCGCCTCACTGGTACAACAAGTGTTACAATTACGCTACTTCAATGACAACTCTGAGCCAGACACCCTGTAACGTGCATTCCAGTGACTCCAAACCGCCGCCATTTGCGACTTTAGTGATGTCAAGCGAGAGCAGGGTGAAGCTCTTTTGTGTGTTCCGGTGACAGTTGATTCTGACTCGATGCCGGCGATTGCCGTGTGTTGGTTAGGAGGAGGTTGGTTGAGGGCCTGCAACCAGTTTGTCTGCTTGCTGGACACACTGGACCCACACCTGGAGTTATGGTCTAGGCCGCGATATTGTATGACAGTAGGAGCACTCTCGTGGTTATCCTGCACACCCTGAATGCAAATTTGTACGTGAGTGTGTTGATTAGACCTGTTACGCTACCATTCATGAAGAACGTTCCAGCGATTGTTTTCCAACAGTATAACCCTCGCCCTCTTACCGATGTTGTTCTACACTTAGCCGACATGTTGCCTGTTCGATCGAGTACTGAAACGTCCCATTAGAAAAATTATACACGACTGTGTTTAAACTGATACACAATATTTTTAGCGCAACGCAATCTGACTTTCAATAATCCCTACAAAAGAATGGCCCTGACTAACATTAACCTATACGTTTCACAAATCACTTACCTCACAAAAATCTTCGTTACTCAAGCTACTGCAATACAGCGAGCGCCACTACTGCCAGCTAAATAAAAGATTCAAACTACTGAAGGCACTAACTACTGATAGGCATAGTTAGCAAATGAAAGATTTTAATAGAGAACAAACAATGTATTTACCTTAATAGTCATAATATATACACTCCTGGAAATTGAAATAAGAACACCGTGAATTCATTGTCCCAGGAAGGGAAAACTTTATTGACACATTCCTGGGGTCAGATACATCACATGATCACACTGACAGAACCACAGGCACATAGACACAGGCAACAGAGCATGCACAATGTCGGCACTAGTACAGTGTATATCCACCTTTCGCAGCAATGCAGGCTGCTATTCTCCCATGGAGACGATCGTAGAGATGCTGGATGTAGTCCTGTGGAACGGCTTGCAATGCCATTTCCACCTGACGCCTCAGTTGGACCAGCGTTCGTGCTGGACGTGCAGACCGCGTGAGACGACGCTTCATCCAGTCCCAAACATGCTCAATGGGGGACAGATCCGGAGATCTTGCTGGCCAGGGTAGTTGACTTACACCTTCTAGAGCACGTTGGGTGTCACGGGATACATGCGGACGTGCATTGTCCTGTTGGAACAGCAAGTTCCCTTGCCGGTCTAGGAATGGTAGAACGATGGGTTCGATGACGGTTTGGATGTACCGTGCACAATTCAGTGTCCCCTCGACGATCACCAGTGGTGTACGGCCAGTGTAGGAGATCGCTCCCCACACCATGATGCCGGGTGTTGGCCCTGTGTGCCTCGGTCGTATGCAGTCCTGATTGTGGCGCTCACCTGCACGGCGCCAAACACGCATACGACCATCATTGGCACCAAGGCAGAAGCGACTCTCATCGCTGAAGACGACACGTCTCCATTCGTCCCTCCATTCACGCCTGTCGCGACACCACTGGAGGCGGGCTGCACGATATTGGGGCGTGAGCGGAAGACGGCCTAACGGTGTGCGGGACCGTAGCCCAGCTTCATGGAGACGGTTGCGAATGGTCCTCGCCGATACCCCAGGAGCAACAGTGTCCCTAATTTGCTGGGAAGTGGCGGTGCGGTCCCCTACGGCACTGCGTGGGATCCTACGGTCTTGGCGTGCATCCGTGCGTCGCTGCGGTCCAGTCCCAGGTCGACGGGCACGTGCACCTTCCGCCGACCACTGGCGACAACATCGATGTACTGTGGAGACCTCACGCCCCACGTGTTGAGCAATTCGGCGGTACGTCCACCCGGCCTCCCGCATGCCCACTATACGCCCTCGCTCAAAGTCCGTCAACTGCACATACGGTTCACGTCCACGCTGTCGCGGCATGCTACCAGTGTTAAAGACTGCGATGGAGCTCCGTATTCCACGGCAAACTGGCTGACACTGACGGCGGCGGTGCACAAATGCTGCGCAGCTAGCGCCATTCGACGGCCAACACCGCGGTTCCTGGTGTGTCCGCTGTGCCGTGCGTGTGATCATTGTTTGTACAGCCCTCTCGCAGTGTCCGGAGCAAGTATGGTGGGTCTGACACACCGGTGTCAATGTGTTCCTTTTTCCATTTCCGGGAGTGTATATATAGCAGTTCATGACATCCATTCTTACAAATGTACCGATTCTGCCCAAAACTCAGCCATCTCACTCCCCACATCCACCACTGCTGGCAGCTCACCTCCAACAGCGCAACGCTACGAGCTGTTAACATCCAGCTGCCCAACATTACAATAGCCAACAACAATGCAAACCAGCCACAGACTGCACACAGCGCAGCCAGTGATTTTCATACAGAGCGCTACGTGGCGTTGCCAATAAGAAAACATAAACAGCCTACTTACAGTACATATGGGACATCATCGGACGAAAACTCCAACGTCATCAACAAAAAGCGTTAACCGTCCCTGTATTGACCGACGAAGCGCAGCAGGCATGGAACTCCGTCCCACAAACTGACATCCGGCACCTGTACAACACAATGCATGCTCTTCTGTGTGTATGTATTCAACCTTCTGGAGGCTACGTCTTTTATTAATGTACCGTCATTTAACATTTTCAACGACTTATCTCGCGCTTACATAACCAGGGATCTTTCAATGTTAATCACTGAAATGCGTTACCAAGACAAATGTATTTCCGAAATTTCATTACTTTACTTTAATTACGTTTTGGAGATTTAATGTTTTTTCCGTCAAGAGGAGTTGGGCGAGTACAGAGCCTTGAGGCAACTCATTATTTAGATATCTCATGTTATTCTTGCTGTTTCCCGTCACTAATTGGACATATCTGTCACAGAGCGTATTAACGGGATGTTCTTCGGTAGCATAGTACCATGTTGACTTTATAAAGAAGATCCGGGCCCCCTTTCCCCCAACACACCGTATTGTATGCCGCAGTAAAATCCATGTACTCCACTGCGGCTTCCAACTTTTTTCTGAAACCCTGCCTAAGCGTGTGTTGTTAGATTGAGTTTCTGGTTGACAAAAGTGTTATTAAGTCTCAATTGAGCTCAGTCATCGGAATGTGTTGCAGTACTCGCTCTAGAATACTTCTTTCAGGAGTTTGAAACATGAAGTCAGTAGTATTATAGGACGGGAGATTTCAGGTAGGTTCTTTGGGTTGTTCGGCTTCCATACTTCGATGACAGGGTTACTAAGGAATACGAGGCTGTGAACAGAAATGAGAGACGTGAATAATTCATTGAGTTATAATACGCATTACATATAGTAATAGGGGTAAATGCACTGTTTGAGGACAATGAGGGAAGGTATTCTTGATGGACGCCAGGAGACAAAAGAAAATACCAACTGCAAAACGTGATAATGTAAGACATACCCAAGAGAAAATATTAGCCAGATATTTTTTTACTTGCATACATAGTTACTAAATAATTTAGATTATTTTGGATATTATTTTATTCCTGGGCTGTTATTAATGTGTTTATTAACGATCGCAATTTCGGCCTGTTATGCCACTCTCAAGTGAAGAAGTTACCTCATGATCTGCTTAAACAACAATTCATCTTTAGTAATACATACTGATCTTATATATTTTATAGCAATAATTTTTTTATAAAATTAAAGCTATTCATACCAAACTATTAATTACGACAATGCTTAATTGTTCTTATGAAGGGAACACTGTGTCAATATCGAACAAATTTACAATTTCCGTATGCATAAGCATGAGAAATTATTCATTGAGATGAGAGCTATAATTTCTAGTAACTAACTGGATTTAATAAAACATTTCAGAAAGTACTATACTCTTAAAGTTGAACTGGTCTTTAAGCAAGTTATATTGTTGTAGCTATCACTTGGAGAACCAACCGTTGTCGTGAATAAACGTTATCATTTATAAAATTCAGACAGCTGTACATTAATGATGAGAAGCAAGCTGAAGCTTACAGAATTATCTGGAGGAATCAACAAACAGGCAATACTGTTACGAAAATTACCAGAAATGATGATGTGCGTTGGAACTTCTTCGTATCTGTAGCTAGCCAGGTACTTAATACCACATTATGTAGTTCAGTCTGGCAAAGGCAATCAAAGAATATGTACCGACAGGTATATTATCTGAAAATGAGGAAACAAAAATTTAAAAAAGGCAGGTGGGAAGAAACTGAAGATAGCAAAATTATACTGTATTAATCGACGAAAGAAACAGTGAGAAATAGGTTCAGGAAAGGCAAGGAATATACCAAAGAGGCTTAAACGAAATGAGGCATGCGGTAACAAAATCTGTGTTTTTGCCTAATTCGTCTTCGAAGAAAGGTAGAAGGGGTAGCCAATCCTCCAAAAAACAAGGACAGATAAATGTGAGAACTATCAACCAATCAGCTTCACAGCTCATGCGTAAAAGTTTAAAGGCCCTGCTAAATGAGACGGACTCAATAACAATCTTAATTTTAAAAACCAAAGGCCTCAGTTGCAAAGTTTACCTAGATTTACCTAGGTTTCAGTCGGGATAACCCAACCTTCTACGGAATATAAGTAACTGTATTTTGTCCATAGTGGACATCGTCAAGCAAAAACTACAATTCCATAAATTATCGTCAGACTTTAAAAACTTATCTCAAACTGCCTCGGCCCCACTTCGCGACCGCGATGCGGCAGACACGAGTGCTGTACTGGAACTCAGCAACTGAAGCGGTTGGTTTTTAAAATTAAAATTAATGGTTATACAGTTACTGACAGGGACGCGAAATGTTGAAATTATTTAAGAATCAATTACAGCTTAAGATTAGTTTTGAATGTGATAATTTAGTGTTAGTCCCTCGTGTATTTGGCAAGTGCGAGCCGAGAGGGAGGTTTCAGCTCATCGTAAACATTCGTTTCTCGCGTTTCTAGGATTGGTCAAAGATGCTACATTAGCTGCGCTCAGTAAAATAAGTGACTGTCGAGCTAAACACAGCGTGACCAGTGGTCACGTTGTGTGCACTAGTGAAGGAGATATCTTAGGTTAAGGCAAAGGATTTGGAGGAAACGGGTTAACAAAGGCCTGGCAACACAATCGTGTGGATACATTCATGATGACACTTGAGTCGTGGACGCTGCCTGAGACAGATCTCATCGCCGTAACTTTCGAAGTACCCTGACATGCTGAGTTACCTGAAAAGCGGGTCCATTTTACAGTCCATTACTATTCCCACATAACATTCCTGTCATGCAGGGTAACCCATATGCAAGAGGCTCGAGAAAAACAACTTTTTCCTGTATTTCCAATGATATGGGAGCTAGGAGGTTATAGACACCACAGTGGTTGTAACAACAAGAGGGCTGAAACTTCCTGGCAGATTAAAACTGTGTGCCGGACCGAGACTCGAACTTGGGAAATTTGCCATAAGTGCTCTACCATTTGAGCTGCCCAAGCACGACTCACGCCTCGTCCTCACAGCTTTACTGCTGCCAGAACCTCGTTTTAATCTCCAGGAAGTTGAAACTTCCTGGCAAATTAAAACCGTGTGCCGGACCGAGACTCGAACTCGGGACTGGCGGAAATAAAGCTGTGAGGACGGGGCGTGAGTCGTGCTTGGGTAGCTCAGTTGGTAGAGCACTTGCCCGCGAAACGCAAAGGTTCCGAGTTCGAGTCTCGGTCCGGCACACAGTTTTAATCTGCTAGGAAGTTTCATATAGCGCACACTCCGCTGCAGAGTGAAAATCTCATTCTCTAGGAAGTTTCATATCAGCGCACACTCTGCTGCAGAGTGAAAATCTCATTTTGGCAACAAGAGAGCTGTTGTTTCTGTGCCAGATTCAATTGAAATCGATCCAGGGGTTTGGGAAGACACCCTGCACATTTCTCTTCTCCAGCTTTCATTTCTTGATATTCGTTTCCCTGTTTGATTGTTAGTCTTAAATGCATGATACATTTCAATTAATGGGTCGAATTCGGACTCCTCTTATCGTTATTGTTGTGGTGCAGCCCTTCCTGTACACCTACTTGCTCGTGATAAGCTTTCGTTTATCGATGCTGAAAATGGCTGCTCGATTCACGCCTCCAAGTATGACCGAGTTGTAGGGCTGCACGTACTTGTGTAGGGAGTACTTGTGTAGGGAGCAGGGAGGCGAGGTGAACCACAAGCTCTGCTTAAGAGACAGAAGTTACTGTCGAGAAGTGGCGAATTGTACAGGACGTTCGGTCAATGATCACTACCGTAGGTCGACTGCTAGCCACTTAAAAGAGCGTCTCGCGCCATTAACCGCCTCCAGGGCAGTGGGAGTGGCGCGGCGTCGCAGGCTGTTAGCGGGCGCTGTGTTGTCACTAAGGAGCACTCGGCCGCCGCTTTAAAGTGGAGCCGTCACAGGCCAGCCGCAGCTGTTGCCCGCGGAAGCCTCTCGTGCAATCGATATCGCGCCGCACGGCAGAGCGCGCCGCGGCACGGCCTCCGTTTTTGTGGCACAGCCGCAAGCGTGCCATCAGTTGCAGCGCGCCACGTACGTTCACTGTCGCTGAAGCCGAAGCCTGCGACCAGCTCTTCAGTTCGGTCATATGCACTGCAAAAACCCATCGTGCAGTTGCGCCGCTCGCAGATCAAAGGACGGTCGTGCATGACTGGGAATTCACAACTCTGTTTCTAATTCCATACACCAAGACAGTATTACACGCTCCAGTAGCATACATCGAGTACAAAAATTGCCTTTCGACGTGTCATTCCATCAAACTACGGGGTCAGTCGTAACGCTTTACAACGAGATTTGAAATTTGCAATTTCGTTCGCTATATATCAGTACGGAACTGTTACGGTCTCGTTCATATGCCCTGAAATTCGACTGTAATGCGGTGAGCCTTCCAATTTTGTAACTTTAAGTAGCGATGGTTTTCATTATTATAAAGCTAGCGGTAGATACAGTGATCAATGTAGAGGGTTGTAAGATTATCACAGAACACAGGCGAGTGAAACTTAGAAATATCGTCTGCCACAATACATACAAGGATAAATAAAGTAATGCTACGTGTGATTTGCATATGAAAGTCCAGATCGTCCGCCCCCCTTTTCTCGTAACTGGATTGTAATCAAATTGCTTAGCTCGCAGTTAGTAGACGTCACACCAGTTGTAGCACTCCACCCATCACTTATCTGGTTTTGGCGTGTGTTCGCCCCAGCTAATTGACTAACAGATCAACAGAGAGTGCAAAACTGCCGCAGTATCGGATAACACAAAGAAAGTAATAAGGCCCTGTGACACCTGATTGAACTGCGGTGGCAGTGTTGACATTAACTGATTCACAATTGATCACTTCTAATTAAAAAGGGGTGCACATTGATGTTATATTCAGCTATTGAACACCGGATGCAAATGTTGAACATAAAATTAATTAAGAAAGTGACTTGGGATTTCAACTACTTGATTGAAAACAGATGCAGTCGATTAGCACAAATTTATTTTAACTCCCGACCTTCAATCATCACATTACATGACTCTCCTATCAGGCAGTGGCAATAAATTGTGTTTACGTGGAGTAAAGCGCGATAAATCAAAATTAATTCCTATCGACAGACCCAGGCGTAATGCGAAGTTCGAGAAGAACTCCCCAATACACGGCCCATGAAACCCTCATGGAAACGTTGCCGACGTGATCGAACAAATTAATCAGTGACCTAATTCAAGCTGGAGCGGGTGCAATATCACCGAATTCAGCGTGGCGGGGCGTCGTCGTTGTGAGGACGCTGGCCGGCCTCGTGGTGCTGTAAGGCTGCGCTCACCTATTCACTCCTAGCTATCTTGCTCAGTACATAGCTGAACCAAAACTTTCTATCTCCAAGCTCAGTCATTCCATTTGCTAAGTCCTAAACTGCAGAGATGCTCACTCTTTCTCTGGCAAGCTGAGTAAAGAACGCCACGTCCGCACTCTAGGAAAGCTGGGAACGGAAGACCACTACGGAGACTTCTCCCAGTCCGCTCTTCACCTCGGTTTTCCCTCCAGCAAAATCACTTACGCCAATTGCAGCGCAAGTCGCGTTAATTATGCGTCGCTTCCCAGCGCCGACCAATGCCTGCTCTGGGAAGTGAACAAATTCCCACGAAACTTCCCTTCCTCTCAACTTCTGCTATTCAGCTCCTCCCAGGCCACCCATCAAGGTTAGCGTCTGCACAAAACACCAATTTTTCCGGTATTCTGACTCCCAGGAGATTTCTTCAAATTCCATGGTCCTACATTCCCTTCGGAGGCTGGTGTATTTCATTCTGTCGCTCTTCACCTGATTTACTTCAGACTCTGCGGACCGTGAATTCAGCGTGAAGTTGCTATAGTCACGAACACACATATTTTGGCCTCTGTTGACCACTCCACCGTAGCTTTGCACGGCTTTCTCGCATGTTTCACTGAAAACGGGACGACGGACATTTATCAACAGGTGTACAAGTTCTCCTTCTGCTTCCTGGTACACCAGCATGGGGTCAACCACCCACTGACTGTCACTCATCTTAAGGCAGCTGGAGGCCATGCCCCGTTACCACATTCTCAGAGCATGAGCCGCCCTAAGCTGCCTATTGTCGCTTCCCTTCGCCGCTCCCCAGCCGGCCATGGTCAACTCTGAATACTTCCCAAGGATAAACTAGCCTCCTGTAAATCGACGCGTTTCCACAAAGTTTTCATGTCGTGTGAATTACTTTAAAACCATCACCCGGCGTTAATTATTCCAATACATCCATACTATACCCTCTACAAGATGCATTGTACCTTGTCACTCACTTTTGTTCAGCCCTACCGTTCGCTCAATGTGAGTTAGGTGATATTTAATGACTTCATGTAAGGGGCATAGTTCTAGCCATCTTACACAGTTAGTTTCTTCTCTGTTGATCGCGAGCTCTAGCGCTTGTGCAATAAACAGTACGTATTAATGTCACAACTGAGAATGCTTAGATGCCAAAGATAGTAATAGTCGTAAAATATAAGAGTGCCAACTAATTTTGTTTTATTTCCTAAACGTAATATTAGCAAAACGACATCAAGGATAGTCTGTCATTAACATTCATAACGAGATTCCCGATTATTAATCATTAGTTTCCGTGAACAGCTAAAGTCATAAAATGCTCCACACGACCTTAGAATCCACATGAGATAGCTCAGATATGTTTTCTGTAGCTACTTTAACAATGAATTCCGTCTTCACGCCGAGTTACATTTCACACACTTGTTCGTGTGTTGCCATCACGAAAACCGATCGTACACTCCCTTGAACTAACGCAACATCACACAAGTACGTACCAAGGCAATTTTTCAACAAACCAATCCGTCTTTACAGGAGATAAGATTTTATACACTGATTCATGGATTATCTTCTCGGGGACCGATCATAGGCTAATATTGAGCTGTCTTAATAGTTTGGTGCCTGCTCTCTCAGCGCTCACTTGCGATTGGTCCGTCTTTCCTAGTGATACGTACTGACGCTAACTAAAATTTATATGATAATTTCCTCATGAAATGAGTGACACTGAAATTACTGTTATCAGTGGTTCAAATGGATCTGAGCACTATGGGACTTAACTTCTAACGTCATCAGTCCCCTAGGACTTAGAACTACTTAAACCTAACTAACCTAAGTACATCACACACATCCATGCCCGAGGCAGGATTCGAACCTGCGACCGTAGCAGTCGCGCTGTTCCAGACTGTAGCGCCTAGAACCGCTCGGCCACCCTGGCCGGCAGTTCTAAGTGCACGTAACTTCGTCAGCATTGTTGGAGCCGTATATTAACATTTGAACAGCCAATATAAGTAATGAAAGATCCCCATCTTGGCTCTAAGCGTTGTAGGTGAATTCCCAATGTATCTATCTCCCAGTACGATACGGCTTTTGTTCGAACTGCCGTTCTTATGCTATGTAACCACCTGGCGCGTCATTCGATGTTTCTTCCTTGTAATGCTACCTACTTGCTAGATTCCCATCACCAACTCTTGCCACACTGCGCATTAAAACATAGCAACAAAAATGTAATAAACGGGGGCAGGGATGTGGTATCAACATCACAGAATGTATGATACTTAGTAACGAAAACTGACACTGGTGAAAGCATACGATAACACAAACAAATCCATTGCAGTAAATATGAATCCACAAACTAGCCTTCTGCGAAAAGATTCTGAACGACTCGTTGCGAGCCGCCAACGACGTTCAAAAATGTTCAAATGTGTGTGAAATCTTATGGGACTCTGCTATGGTCATCAGTCCCTAAGCTTACACAGTACTTAACCTAAATTATCCTAAGTACACACACACACACACACACACCCATGCCGGAGGGAGGACTCGAACCTCCGCCGGAATCAGCCGCACAGTCCATGATTGCAGCGCCTAACACCGCTCGGTTAATCCCGCGCGGCCAACGACGTCATAATAAAATGTTGTCCTAGTTAGAACAAATGTGCTCACAATGTAAACTTTTGCACTATGTTCCCTCCAAACTGTGCACAAATTTCAGCTAAGGCTTCTTTAGCAGAAAATACTATATTGCTTCAGTAAGTTACTCGTTACAATAAGCACTCATTTAAAGGTGTCATCCTCACTGTATAGTCCAAACCTGCACTCGTTTCTGCGTTACGAATTCACTCTAACACCTTTCGATCACTTCGTAAATTTTGACAGATCTGTACTACTCGTTACTTCAGTTCTTCAACTATATCAACTGGAGTGCTGTACACTTCAGTTTTGAGATCTCAGACAGAACTGATGCAGTCTGTATTTTTCCCTACCAGGGTGCAGGGTAGCAGTAGCACAACCATAGACAATATTTTCATTCATTCTTCATTACTAGATGGGCTTTCTGTTAGTAAAAGCGTGAATGGACTTTCAAACCACGATGCACAAATTTTAACACTAAAAGGTTTTTGTTCTCAAAAAATTGTTGTATATAATTACAAGCTATGTAGAAAAGCTAATCCAACGGCAATGGAGAGTTTTTTAAACCTCGTTAACTGAAACGAGAGATAGGGTGTTTCTAGTGCTGATAACATAGATGACGAATATAATGCTTTCCTGAACACATATCTCATGCTCTTTGAAAGTGGCGTTCCATTAGAACGTTCAAAACAGGGTATTAACTGTAAAAGACAGCCTGAGTGGCTGAATAGATGGAAGAGGATATCATGTAGAACGAGGTGGAAATTATATCTCACACAATCGGTCATCAGTAGCCTATTACAAGCAGTACGGCAAGGTGCTTAAAACGTTATTAGGGAGACATAGGGTATGCGTTATGCAAACAGAGTAGCTAATTGTAAGGATAAAATTAAAACCATATGATCAGTCATGAAGAAAATGTCTGGTCAGCAGCACAAGGTCGAGAATACACAGTCAATGCGTAGTAAAAATGTTTCTGTTGCTGATAAGTCAGATATATGTACAGTATTGTACAATAACGTTTTGAACAGAGCTGGTGAATTAAGTTAAAACGTAGCTTCTACAGGAATCATATAATTCTCTTCGCAAATGCCTTTCCGAGACTGATATCTAAGCGATTAAAGTACTCAGTAGTACAGCCGCTTTACGAAAAGGGAGAAAGGAATAATGTAGACAACTTTAGACTATTTCTCTGTCATCAGTGTTTGCTAAAGTTTTTGAAAACGCTGTGTCTGTAAGGATAGTTGATCATTTTATTTCACCTAAGTTGCTGTCAAATGTACAGTTTGGTTTTAGAAGTGATTTAACAACTGAATATGCTTTCTTCTCTTTTTTATGTGAGGTACTGGATGGATTATACAAAAGGTTTCGAACGCTAGTCACCTTTATTGATTTAAGGCGTTTGTTTGTGCTGATAAGATATTGCTCCAGAAGTTGGACCATTAAGGAATACGGGGAGTAGTTCACAATTGGTTCACCTCTTACTTTAAGAACAGTCAGCAAAATCCATTTTCCCACAGTTCTATGAATGGCTACGATGTGGGATCCGAGTGTGGCACGGTTAAAGGCGCGTTGAAGGGATGTGGGGGGGGGGGGGGGGGCTGCTCCAGGAATCAGTGTTGGGGCCACTCCTGTAGCTTATTCATATAAATGATTTGCCTTCTAGTATTTCAGGTGATTTCAAAATATTTATGTTTGCTGACGACACTAGCTTAGTAGGAAAAGATGTTGTGTGCAACTTTGGCATTTCTTCAATTAGTGCAGCTCAGGACGTAAGTTGAGGGCTTCTAGAAAATAAACTTACGCTAAATCACAGTAAGACTCAGTGTTTACAGTTTCTGAAACACAATTCAATAAACCCTTACGTCCTAATTGCACAAAATGGGCATTGATTAGTGAGACTGACAGTTAAAATTTCTAGGTGTTTAAACAGAAAGTGAACTGTCGTTGAAAGCCCATGTTTAGGATCTTTTTCAAAGATTCGATGCTGCCATTTTTACTATTAGAAGTAGGTGAGAGTTTAACACGAAAAGTTGTCTACTTTCCTTATTATCATTCGCTTCTGGCGTATGGTGTTATATTTTGGGGTACCTCTTCCCACACTCAAAGGATATTTTTGTCTCAGAAACGGGCGTTTCGGGCAATAAGTGGTGTAAGTTCGCGAACTTCATGTCGACATCTGTTCATTAGTCTGGGTATTGTGACATGTGTCCCTCAATATATGTATTCTTCACGTCGTTTCCTGTTAACCATATCAAATTATTCCAAAAAATTAGCAGATTTCACTGTTTTAATACTAGGCAGAAACATAATCTGCATTTGTATCGAACATCTTTGACTATTGTACAGAAAGGCGTGCAGTATTCTGTTGCATCCATTATCAGTAAGATACCATTGATGATGACAATGAGGTCCCATAAGCTGAGGAGCGTAGGGGACGATGCGGGAGACCCGCACCGCTGTACTAGGCAAGGCCCTAGTGGAGGTGGTTTGCCATTGCCTTCCTCCGACCGGAATGGCGATAAATGATGATGATGAAGACGGCACAACAACACCCAGTCATCTCGAGGCAGGAAAAAATCTCTGGTCCCGCCGGGAATCGAACCCGAGACGCCGTGCGAGGGGAAGCGAGAACACTACCGCAAGACCACGAGCTGCGGACAAGATACCCTTAGAACTCAAAAATTAATCCACGTGCTTTCAGATCGTAACTGAGGAGTTTCCTCACGGCCTTCTTCTTGTATTACTTAGACGAGTTCCTTGTAAAATTATGCTGATTGCTGTGTTACATTATGCATTTCGTTTACATATAGTTATAGCTTTACATCTTTTTAATATTCGTAAACACTTTTGTACTGACACGTTCCATGACCATAGAGATTTGCTGCTCTGTTTGGCACAACGGAACTAGACGTGTAAAATAAATGAATATAGATGACTGAGTTCAGATGATTTTCGAAACGAAGCTACAGGCCATGTTAAACAGGTCCATCTTGGATCATATCGATGCAGTAGGTGCTGCCTTCCAAACTGAAGTCCAAAAGGAAACGTCCTCAAAAAGGAAACGTCCTCCAAAATATTAATAAAATGGTTCAAATGGCTCTGAGCACTATGGAATAAACATCTGAGGTCATCACTCCCCTAGACTTAGAATTACTTAAACCTAACTAACATAAGGACATCACACACATCCATGCCCGATGCAAGATTCGAACCTGCGACCGTAGCAACAGCGCGGTTCCGGACTGAAGCGCCTAGAACCGCTCATTCACAACGGCCGGCCAAAATATTAATAACGATAGTAAAACTATTCGAACATACCACAGGTGTTCAGATATTTTAATGCCACTAATAGAAATAAGATGTTGTTGAGAACTGAACCTGAAAGTACAACTAATTATGTTCAAAAAAATGGTTCAAATGGCTCTGAGCACTATGGGACTCAACATCTTAGGTCATAAGTCCCCGAGAACTTAGAACTACTTAAACCTAACTAACCTAAAGACAACACACACACCCATGCCCGAGGCAGGACTCGAACCTGCGACCGCAGCAGTCCCGCGGTTCCGGACTGCAGCGCCAGAACCGCTAGACCACCGCGGCCGGCAACTAATTATGTTTCTCAATCAGTCAAAACTACATTACATACACTATCTGCTGAAAAGTATTCAGACGCTGGTTAGTCGACATTAATATGGGATGAGTCCACCCTTTCCCTTTGTGACACCTCTGTTGGGGACGCGATCAGTGATGTGCCTGTAAGTTTGTGGAGGAATAAAAACCTGATCTTCATTATGAGCCAAAACCAAACAATGCGATATTGCAGTGCCTGTGTTGTTAAGAAGGGCGATGCGATGTTCCTTTGTACATGCTTGCATGTGCGAAGCAATATTGCATCGTTCTTCTTATCAACACAGGCAGCGCAATATCGTTTCTATCTGCTGATACCAGGCAGTGAGTTTCGATTAAAATGTCTTCCCGTGCACACTAATTACATAATGAGTGTACGAGTACCGGTTGCAATCAGGAACCACGACGTATGGAAGTTTGGTTGTGCCTGTGAGTCGTGCATGAATATCCACTCCTCGCGTAAAGCGGGAAATCCGGGTTCGAGTCCCGATCCGGAACAAATTTTCACTTTCGTCATTCCGATATATAACTGATGGTTGTTCATATTCCTACCGGCGAATACATTTCATGTAAAACCAAAGAAGGTAGTAATGTTGGACGCTGGGATCTGAAGTGAAATAGGCGCACTAGCACAGGTCGGGACTCTGTGTTTCAGGAATGTTATGTTCACAAACCATTGCCTTACAGATTCTGCCTTAAGACAGTGTACGTTCTATGCTGATAAAGTTATCTTCTCTGATATGTTCCTGTACTGTAAATAGTACACAATGCCGTCAAATGCTTTCGCATTTACCGTTTCATTAAGCGCAATAAACGGACCACACTCCAGTCACGGGAAATACCCACACACGGTATCGCCTCTTTCTCCATAACTCACTGAAGACGTATGTTGGCTGGTAACGTTCTGCACGCATTAGTGAAGGCCAGTTTCTTCCATCGGATTGCCACAGGATGTAGCGTGGTTCATCGCTCCAAATAACTCCTATCCAGTCATCCACTGTCCAATAGTGTCGCTCTGTACAACAACTCAAGCCTCGCTTAACAAAGACTGCAGAAATGTGTGGCTTTTGAGGAGCTTCTCGACCTTAGTACACCTAACTCACTGCGCACAGTCGGTCCACCCCGACAGCTGAATGGCTACGCGGACGACTTGGCCCTCGTCATTCAGCGGCCGACGTACAAGCTGCGATGCAGTGGATTACCCGTTACAGTGCAGGGGCAGGGAGCGCTATTAACGTGGAAAAATCATGCCCCATGAAGATCGGCCGCGGCCTTACCGCAGACAGCGTAGTCCCATTTCAACTCGTGGACACTCTTCGCTGTCTCGGATTAGTGTACACGCGAGACATTCGCCGCACCTCGGCGATCAATTTTCGGGCGCTACTGCAACGCATCCGGGCCAACCTACAAAATCACATACACTCCTGGAAATTAAAATAAGAACACCGTGTATTCATTGTCCCAGGAAGGGGAAACTTTATTGACACATTCCTGGGGTCAGATACATCACATGATCACACTGACAGAACCACAGGCACATAGACACAGGCAACAGAGCATGCACAATGTCGGCACTAGTACAGTGTATATCCACCTTTCGCAGCAATGCAGGCTGCTATTCTCCCATTGAGATGATCGTAGAGATGCTGGATGTAGTCCTGTGGAACGGCTTGCCATGCCATTTCCACCTGGCGCCTCAGTTGGACCAGCGTTCGTGCTGGACGTGCAGACCGCGTGAGACGACGCTTCATCCAGTCCCAAACATGCTCAATGGGGGACAGATCCGGAGATCTTGCTGGCCAGGGTAGTTGACTTACACCTTCTAGAGCACGTTGGGTGGCACGGGATACATGCGGACGTGCATTGTCCTGTTGGAACAGCAAGTTCCCTTGCCGGTCTAGGAATGGTAGAACGATGGGTTCGATGACGGTTTGGATGTACCGTGCACTATTCAGTGTCCCCTCGACGATCACCAGTGGTGTACGGCCAGTGTAGGAGATCGCTCCCCACACCATGATGCCGGGTGTTGGCCCTGTGTGCCTCGGTCGTATGCAGTCCTGATTGTGGCGCTCACCTGCACGGCGCCAAACACGCATACGACCATCATTGGCACCAAGGCAGAAGCGACTCTCATCGCTGAAGACGACACGTCTCCATTCGTCCCTCCATTCACGCCTGTCGCGACACCACTGGAGGCGGGCTGCACGATGTTGGGGCGTGAGCGGAAGACGGCCTAACGGTGTGCGGGACCGTAGCCCAGCTTCATGGAGACGGTTGCGAATGGTCCTCGCCGATACCCCAGGAGCAACAGTGTCCCTAATTTGCTGGGAAGTGGCGGTGCGGTCCCCTACGGCACTGCGTAGGATCCTACGGTCTTGGCGTGCATCCGTGCGTCGCTGCGGTCCGGTCCCAGGTCGAAGGGCACGTGCACCTTCCGCCGACCACTGGCGACAACATCGATGTACTGTGGAGACCTCACGCCCCACGTGTTGAGCAATTCGGCGGTACGTCCACCCGGCCTCCCGCATGCCCACTATACGCCCTCGCTCAAAGTCCGTCAACTGCACATACGGTTCACGTCCACGCTGTCGCGGCATGCTACCAGTGTTAAAGACTGCGATGGAGCTCCGTATGCCACGGCAAACTGGCTGACACTGACGGCGGCGGTGCACAAATGCTGCGCAGCTAGCGCCATTCGACGGCCAACACCGCGGTTCCTGGTGTGTCCGCTGTGCCGTGCGTGTGATCTTTGCTTGTACAGCCCTCTCGCAGTGTCCGGAGCAAGTATGGTGGGTCTGACACACCGGTGTCAATGTGTTCTTTTTTCCATTTCCAGGAGTGTAATACGCCCGCTGAATATGTGCCAGAGAGTCACCTTCGTCAATACCCATCTGGCAGCCCGGATACCCCATATAGCGAAGATTCTGCCCATCACTGCGACAATGGGGGCCAGATTGCAGGCGGCTTTCGGCTATTTTATTTGATCTGGACACATATTCAAAGTCCAGTACGGAGCTCTCCCCTTACCGCAGCGGGAGGGTGGCCTCGGTCTGGGTAATGTGAGAGCCAGGACTACGGCACTTTACGCCAATACTATGCTCCGGTTATGGAAAAGCCAAACTGCTAGTTTTATGGAATGTTTACCACCGAGCTCGCACCTGTTTCGAGACGCCCACCGACGTCTCTGGCACACATCTCACCTCCGATGTCACATATCGGCCGTTTCATTTTGGAGTACAGCTACATATGCACCGAGCTCCCCAGGACCAGGAAGACGACCATTCGCGACATCTATTGCCTTCTCCGAAAGTCTCCACCCCGCAACCCGTCTAAACACGTCACCCCCAGGTTTCATGGCCTACAGTTTGGAAAACGACCCACCAACCATATGACACCACTGACACCACCGCTATGTGGTACCCTCTCGTCAATGACAAGTATACTACAAGACAGAAACTGCATCGCATCGCGCTGGTGGACTCACCCCTGTGCCTCAAGTGCAATATCGAAGATACAGATTTAAATCCTTTTGAGTGTGGGCCAGCAGCAGCTGACCCTCGTACAGAAGATTGTGGCTTTCTACCTCCGTGTACCACCACATCACGTTTCTCCTACCATGATGACATATCCCGACACGACCTGCTTTCCATCGGCTAAGTGGCACGCCATCACATGAATCAGTGGCATGGCTGTCAACTACCTCTTCCGGGACGACATCGTCGATCCGGCGGACTTTTGGACACGCCTCCAAGTACATCACCACACCCTTCGCCGACATCGACACCATCGGACCACTTTTGCGAACTATTTACAGAGTATTTTCACCAACCCGCCTCAGAGCTGGAATCTCAACGAACCGTGCCGGCCAAGACTGGACGATCCCACGTTCCCCCTTAATGGTCAATCATAGATTGCATTTTGTCCTGATTGCGCGCCAAAATGGAGCATGGCGCGGAAAGTATTCCTATTTTATTCCACTTCGCTTTTCTCCTCATCTTCTAAGTTTTTTTTTCCTTACAGATGTTTATCCTTTTCACGCATAGCTCTCTATCTGCAGCCTATTTGTTTTCTTTCTCCTGTGCTCCCCCGAAAAAAATTACATAAAAAAATTGTGTTGCTGATGATGGTGAGACTGTATACTCATTTATGTTTTAAAAAAAGGCCGTTGCGTAACTATAGCTACCTTTACGTTTTTCAAAGGATATTGTGTTATTCTATGAAGAACGTCGTCTTTTATTTTCATACACAAGAGGTTTTTATTTGTTTTCTCCTTACCTGCAACTTGTGCTCATGTTATAGGTGTTTTTTTATCTTTGGAAAAAAAGAAAAAAGATGGTAGGGCACTTAAAAAAGAAAAAAAAAATGGTCAGCGTGACGGACTACCGTTCTAAGGGGCCCGGGTTCTATTCCCGGCTGGGTCGGGGATTTTCTACGCTCAGGGACTGGGTGTTGTGTTATTATTTCATCCCTATCCGGCGCGGAGGTCGCCCAATGTGGCGTCGAACGTAATAAGACCTGCACCAAGGCGGCCGGACCTGCCCCGTAAGGGGCTTCCCGGCCAATGACGCCAAACGCTCATTTCCATTTCAATGCGCACAGTCATTGTGCTAGGTAGAATCCCGGTATCAGTTTGGACGTCAACAGTGAATCCTTTCACTGATTTCATGCGATTTTTTACAAGTACCCTCTGAAATGCTCCAATGGCCCCCTTCCGTCAGTACATGAGGTCTGTTTCGCCTTGTCTTAGTTTTAACTGTTCCTTGGCATTTCTGCTTTAATGTAAAATCGCCGACACTCGACTAGGGCACCTGCAGAATGGTTTATATGTCCTTGATGAGTTACTTATTCAATGACATCGGATAAGTGGTTCACGTTCGAAGCGACTGAACTCACCTGGCCAGCCCATTCTTTTGTTACTGCGTCTCTGCTGAGAACATAATACTCCCAGCATCATTTTATACTGGCAGGTCCGTCTCTTGTGATGTCTACTGTTCGGTTCCAAATTAGATATGGGTTTTGATTAGATAGTGTACAGAATTACATAGGAACCAACATGGATACTGTTCGTGCTATTGGAACAATTTCACTGTTTTTGTGATCTGTGGTACGTCGAAAAAAGCGCTCCGCTCCGGTACTGGCTGAGAGTGGCTTTCATTACAGAAACGCCACAGTAAGTATTACGTTACCAAGAATAGATAAATTTGAGTTCCGTTCGTAATCTGATTTGTCAAAGGAGAATCGGGGTTATTATTCGACCCTAGATTCCAGACATTGGACAAAACAGAGTAGTTAATATATTACAAAGGCGCAGGTCGCTTCACGAACAACGTCAGTTCGTCTGAAACAAAGGATTTCGAAATATCGCTAGGAACGTTTGCATGAAACAGTTTTTTGTTCGTCGCGGTGCAACATCCATGAGAAATAACGTGCGCTCGCAGAAATCTCTTTTTCTTCCTACTCTTTGGATATTGGGAGCTTTTGCAGAAGCACTTATTTTCTCACGTGTTTTCTGGCGTATTTTCCAGGCTAGCTATCAAGCAAGGTACGGGTATAATCCAGCGTCACTATTAGAGAGATATTTTTGTGAGGAAGGTATACAGAGCAACTAAACTTCGCGTCCGAGCATTTCAAAAGAATTCATTTGCAATGACGTCAGGATTTGGAGCACCACTGTTTCCTTTAGATTTATGTAACTAGTATTGATTTAGTTTCGCTGGACATCCCAGCTAACGTATACAAGTATCTGACGCAGAGACTGATGCGCATGAGCGCGTACACTCAAACAGTCCCCCTCCCTACCACACACCCATACATATACATATTACACAGTCTTTAACCTTATCCGGAGAGATGTAGTTAATGCTCAGGATAGGCGGTTAGAACAAACTTTCATAAAAGTTTGCTGTTAGTAAAAAATATGCATGTGTACCTTTATACGCGTATGAGCAAGTAAGAGGTAACCGCTATGTTGGAGAAAGGGAAAGAGAGAGAGAGAGAGAGAGAGAGAGAGAGAGAGAGAGAGACAGACAGACCGAGACAGAGCGTACTGAGAGAGAGAGACAGGACAGAGCGTTTCAGACGCCACAGAGAGCACGTTTCAAACGCCAATCGAATGAACCGTATCAGTGTCATGAGACTGCGAAGTCATCAGAAATTGTAATGGCTGACGGCAGCACAATGTACACAGATGACACAACAGTGGTAACTTCACAGAAAGAAACCAATCGGACGTCATACACACGACATGACATACTGGTGGACTGAATTAGTGTACTACTGTATCACTATATTACTTGACCATCTATGTTTTCAAAACTGGATGGCTTAGTGGCGTATCGAAACTAACACGACTAAATCAGACTGTTCCCTTTCTACACAGAGACCTAACTAAAAAGCGACAGCAAAAAGTCGAAGACATACAACTAACGCTATGGTACATCCCACTGAGACTCAGTGCCCCTGCAAGATACCTCACAGTAAACCTAGATAATTATCATACTGGAAGACTCACCTGACACACCTATTAAATTTCTCTGCCTCGTGATGTGTGATGTCCTTAGGTTAGTTAGGTTTAGGTAGTTCTAAGTTCTAGGGGACTGATGACCATAGATATTAAGTCCCATAGTGCTCAGAGCCATTTAAACCATACCTATTAAATAAAACAAGAGTACGACAAAATCTGGTAAGACGAATTCAAGACTGATTCCACAGCTGCAATATCTGAACTGCACGGCACGCCTACAAGACATACTCGTATCTCAGACCCGTACTAGAAAATGCAGCAACAACGCCTTCGCCGCCACCCTGGAAGGCCTACAATCAATTATAACAGAAAGAGTACACTAATCTTCAAGGAAGCTGCTTCACAACATCACTAAACTACGAGCCATAACATGCAGCAATGAAGTCTACCGGATAGCTAGAACTGAACACCTACAAACGAGACTGACAAGGGCGAGAGCGAGGTACTGCAACCATATCATCAGTAAGAGGATCTTCTGACGCCTAATCATAGAGAAAATAGGAAATCTAAGTATTAATGCAATACCATGCAATACACCGCACACAATAGAACTGAACACGGCAAATTTATACTCAAACCCACCCCACATCCTGGATCCCCTAGCAGCAAATACTGCTCCATCCCGTACCTGGACGATAGACAACGGGTTTCTGCTTAAGGAGTAGCTCTAGCAGTTTCAAAATTCTGAAAATATTACTCACAAGGAAGATTCTAACACACCAAATTACACGCATACTACATATTATTAAGGAAAGGAAACCGTTGGAGAAAGCAACAAGGGATATTTCACCGACTAAGTAATCCTTCATCAAAACATTTACTCAACAAGAAATAAAACGCAGCAATTTGAGGTCGATCTCCAGTCTTTGAAATGCACTTTACTTTGTGTCACTGAGCACTGATAGAGACACAGAAATTGTACATGTAGCATTATCGTTGTACGAAAGTACAGACCCCTATTGTAGGATTACTTAAAAGAATACTTTTGTATCAGAAAAGGGACACAGTTCAAATCAAGACAGGACCCAAGTACAGTAAATGCAGACAAACACATTGACATATCAGGCGTTAAATTAACAGGACTTAATAACATGAAATTAAACGTTTTGTGTGTGTATCCACTTCCCAGAGTTAGTCCGGATATTTTTTTCAATAAATTAACCATAGTTGTGAGAAACTTAACGTAATTTTATTTAGAGACATAAACATAAACACAGATATCATAATATCCTTTTGAGTCCTGGCATGTCCCTGTTCCTCAACAGTGCAACAAGGGTTATTACAGTGACTGCATCAGTAATTGACCATATAGCCACAAATACGGACAGGGAAATGAGTGACGTATTTGTAAAATATCTTAGACTAGCGGATCATTCATGCAAAATAATAACTGTAAAATCGAGAATGACAAAATTCACAAAACTGCTAGCTTACAAAAGACATATTAGACATCAAAATACTTGATTTAGGCTAGGTCTAAGAACAAGGAAACCAAAGCTGGGATGAAGTGTATAGAGAAATCAATCTAAATGTGAAATTCTCTAAAGTTACAAAATTATTTAAATTAAACTTTGGAAACACATTTACAAAATATCCACATCAGTATTAAAGTCTCATGAAAGCAAATGGATAATATCAGTTATCAAGAAGTTTCCACAGCCCTTACATAACTCTTTTCTATGAGAAAGATACATAACAAGCCAAGGTTCTTAAATTTCTATAATGGGTACAAAAAAGTTATAGGAAGGCGCTGATCGCTGCAAAAATTTCATTTAATGACAATATAATATACAATGCAGAGAATGAAAGCAAAGAACTCTGGGAAGTCACAATAACGGAACCAGGGAGAGACAAAAAAGACATAATAACATACTGATACGAGAGGAGGATAAAGTAAGAAATTATCCACACCACCTATCAAACTATGTTCATGAGTATTTTCAAGTATTGCAGAGAAGATACAGCAAAAATTTCCCAAAACAATTATAACACCAGTAAATAATCATGCATTAAGTGTAATAGTGTTCTTACCAACCAAAGAGCATGAAATCTGTAGAAATGTTCAAAACGTAAAAGATAAGTAGTCAGTAAGCTTAGATGAAGTAGCAATGTGTGTGTTGCAACAATGTATCAAGAGTATATGTGTGTGTTGAAACAATGTATCAAGAGTATATAAGTTCCCTTAACAAACGTAATAAACGAACCCTTCTCATTACGGAAATTTCCAACTAATTTAAAACAGGCAAGAATTGTAGCTCTGCTAGAGTAACGTAATGTAGAAAACAGAAAATTTCTGGCCCATTTCCATCCTTTCTCAATTCTCAAAGCTAATAAAATCAATTACAAAAGACAGATTAATAAGTTACTTTTAAGTGAATAACAGTTTGCTTTTCAAGGTAGCAGAAATACAGAACCAAACATAGTAAAATTCACGAAAATGATACTTGTTGCTCTTGACAAATATGAATATGTTAATGGCATACTCTTAGATTTTTATAAGGTTTTGATAGTGTTGTCTATAATATTCTCCTGAATAAGTTGCAAGCATTAAGAAATAGAGAGGTAGCATCCTATCATACCTAACAGACAGGGTACAAAGAGTCTAATTTTAAAGTTGTTGTGTAACGCTTATCAGAGCCATAGAAGCCCACCCATGGTAGCAGTCAAGACCAATACTGTTTTGATAAACGTTAATAACTTTCCCAGTAGCGCGAGTCACAGGGAAAAAATTATCATTGCTGATGACAGCAATATTTTACAATCACTGATAAAACAACAGAACTCCTGCAAAGAAAGCAAACGAAACCCTCAAGGAAATTTACAGTTGGTAAATAAGCAAGAAAGCGGTATTGAACATAAAGATAATGATTACCATAAATTTTAGCTTGAAAACTAACATGACTCCGTTCAATTAAATGTAGATGGCGCCACTATACACTTTGTATCAAATGCTCCATTCCTAGGAATGAATATTGATTTGCAGTTGACGTAATCTTAACACACAAAGATATTTTCAAACAGAATGTCATCATCATTTTATGCTTTTAGAGTCCATTTATTTACATACTATTGCCGACCGGGGTGGCTGAGCGGTTCTCGGCGCTACAGTGTGGAACCGCTCGACCGCTACGGTCGCAAGTTCGAATCCTGCCTCGGGCATGGATGTGTGTGATGTCCTTAGGTTAGTTAGGTTTCAGTAGTTCTAAGTTCTAGGGGACTGATGACCTCAGAAGTTAAGTCCCATAGTGCTCAGAGCCATTTGAACCATTTGATTTACATACTATTCAAACGTACGATCACTTCATAGCTACGACATCCTTTTCTGTGGAACAAATGCACAGTGTAGGAATACTATTTTCAAATTTCAGAAAATGGCTATTAGAGTAATAACCAAAAACAGTAGTCGAGCTCATTGCAAGGGTTTGTTCAAAACTATGGGTATTGTACTGCACCATGTGAACACATTTACTACTCTATCGCACACAACGAAAGTAACATTATTAGGAAATACAGACCTTGGCTGCGAGCAGGGATTGATTGAAATCAATGGGGAAGGATGAAAATTTGTGCTGGACTGGTACTCGAACCTGAGCCTCCTGCTTACTAGGCAGATGCTCTGACCACTGAACCATCTGTAGACAGTGATCATTGCAACTGAGCTGGCTACCCCTAGCACACCTGCCATCAGATGCAAATTCTCGTTTTATCCACACACGACAAATGTTGTGCCGCTGGCCCATTATCCTCATTACTCGCAGCACTTCACACATTCCCATAAGAGTTCGAGCCTGATGTACATATGCACTGAAGAACTCATTTGCCGTTTCGCCTTAATTGTTTTATATGTGTGTGCTTTCGTGTTTCTGTGTGTGTGTGTGTGTGTGTGTGTGTGTGTGTGTGTGGTGTCTCTCCTTTCGGACATATCCTAAACAAGAGACACCACGTATATACAACAACATTGATAATTACTGTACAAACAGCTCTTTCGTGATCATGCAATAAAATCTAGACTAAACATAAAGCCGGCCGAAGTGGCCAGCCGGTTCTAGGCGCTGCAGTCAGGAACCGCGAGACCGCTACGGTCGCAAGTTCGAATCCTGCCTCGGGCATTGATGTGTGTGTTGTCCTTAGGTTAGTTAGGTTTAACTAGTTCTAAGTTCTAGGGGACTAATGACCTCAGAAGTTGAGTCCCATAGTGCTCAGAGCCATTTGAACAATTTGAACTAAACATAAAACTTAAAACAGCAGTTTCTACTAAGGGAGTGAGAAATGAATTATCGGTGTAGCAGCAATTACGATTGTACACTAGACATAATCCGAATGATGTAACACTATTTTAAACAAAATGGCCTTGTATTTCGGACAATGATGGCTCCAGTCTTCGACCAGCCATCCTGATTTAGATTTTTCGTAGGTTTCCTAAATAGTTTCAGGCAAATGCTGGGATGTTTCTATCATGATGCCACGGGGCCACAGCCAACTACCTCCAATATCCTTGTCAAATGAAACTTCTAATCTTTAAATATATGTGAGTTACTTTATTTAAATGTATGTATGTGTGAGCTACTTTATTTAATATCTGTATATGTGAGCTACTTTATTTTTGTGATTCTTAAATTTTAATACAGTGATATGTTCAATATCCTTGTAAAAGAAATCTACGGATGTACAAAACTACTACTACTGGTACTACAACCACAATCCGTGGCACCAACTCAGTAGAACATAACAGACTCTAAAGAGTGACACAATGCAGAACAACAGCATTTAAGAACGAAACCCACCAAGCTAGGAAGGGACATAAATCTGTAACTTCCGATACAGTGATAGTTACCCACCAAGCCTTTAACATACAACAATAAAAGCACTATTCCATTTGTCCACATATTAAGTACTATTTCTATAACATAACAAGAACGATCTGTATATGCGTTCATCACGTCTTATTTACCAAGATATTATCCGCATATGCATCACCTACCATATTGCACCGTAGCCATAAGGAATCACACGCAACACTAAAGGCACCATAGCATCTGTGAAGAAATTCGACTGATAAACAGATTTTCAAAAAATCTTGGTTAAAATTTACTGAGTGAGTACTGGCGCGTAGGTAGTTTCGGTCGTTTTATATTCAAAAACCAGCAGCACCCAAGCTTAGAGGCCCTGCTGTACACATATCTTCCATACTTCTTTACTGAGAGCAATGGGAAACCGCCGATAATCGACGATCCCGCCTCCCTCCCTCCCTCCCTCCCTCTTCCCCCCTCCTTCCTACCACCCTCAACTGCCACGGGCCAACTTATCGACGACATATTGTGTGTGTTGCTGCAAATAATCCGATTTCACACAAATTCCCAAGGTTTTCGAAGCTCTTGTAGAGGGTCGGCATTTCAGTTGATCGAAGTCAAACTCTCGAGCACCAGCTGTGGAGAAGGGAGCGGGGGCCGGAGAATAGGCACACGGCAAGTGGTATAAATCAAACAGAGTGTAAGTTTATTAATTTTACTTCCTCAATTTTAATTGTCATTTTAATATCCTTTCTTCTGATGTTTTCAATCCCACATTTGAGTTCTTAACTTAAACAAAGAAATTGGTACCCGAAGTTTCATTATGTCCGCAAACACAAATTTTCCGAGAAATCGAGAACTGCCGCAAATGTTCTCATATAGTTGACGTACATCAACGGACGGGGCAGTAGCCAAGCGACGAAGGCCCCTACCTGGATAGCAGAGGACTTACGTCCGATTCTACTTTTTTTCGTATGTATCTTTCTTCGTATACTCAGGAAATGCAACTACAGACCATTGCCGAAGTATTGTCGTTGTCTCATTCTCTTTACGACTCCGTGACGAGACCTGGGTTAACACGGCTGAGATTTTAGGATTGCTTTTGTTTGAAAGGAATTTTTCATACCTGTGCTGTGCCTGTTGCTGCACCTGAGTATAAGGAGAAAGATTAGCTGGGCACCTTGCAGAAAGAAAGAGGGGGACCACAAGCACAAAAGAATAAATCCATGTGATTACAGGAGACAGGGGCACATTTTTTAGGTTAGAGTCAAGTTACGGAGACAGTGTTGGAAAGAAATTAAATCAGAAAAGGACCATAATATATGCAAAAGCTTCAAGAAAAATAAAAGTAATCTGTTTCGCCATAACATTGGCGGTTTATGAACAAGATAGAGAAGTTCCTTTTACGACTACTAGATGTGGAAAATTCTGATGTGATAAACGTTCTGCGCCTCTCTGAACACCACGTAACCACAGGGACGGAGAAGTTAAACATCAGGTATCAGACTCATTTTCATGTAGAATTAACATGGAAAAAGGAGTAATTGAAACAATTGTAAAAGTTGTTCTCGAAGTCGAAAATACTGAGACAAAAGGCTTTCATGCTGATGAGAACCTAATGTGCTTGTGACTTCTTTCAGTAGAAGACTTCTCTGGTAGTTGTAACTGTCTACAGATCCTTTCTGGGAAGCTTTCAGCAGTTTATGAGAAATCCAGATGCATTACTGACCTAACTGTCAGACAAGAATAAGCAGTCAGTAGTTCGTGGGGATTTCAATTTAGATTTATTATAAGATACGTGTAGCAAAATTAAACTAGCATCTTTATTTTTGTGATTCACTATAATTTCAGAAGTCAATTTTCCATCTCATGTGCAACAAGATGGGAGAACACAGGTTGATATTTCTGTAGACAGTGCTCAGGCTGAAACAATTAATGTGTACCCAACGTCTTTCTCAACGTCTCTTCCGTCACCGCCTGTACGGCATCTTGCATTCCTGCCGCAAGAATTTGCACATCAGGAACTGATGACCTGAACGGTTTAATAAAATCACACAAAAATTCATCACAGGTTAATGTGATTGAACGTGTCGGCATGACATTGGACCGTCTCTACCGATGCATCTGTGGAAATGTCTCATCTAAGAACTGACGAACAAATTGCCCGCAGTGTTATGGTGCACCATCTTGTAACAGAAGTTGCAGGGCACATGCGGAAGTGTATTACCAAAAATTTGATGATGTAAGCTACCATTTGCAAGAAAGTGCATAGACAGGCGGAAGTTTATTCAAACCAAAACACAGTGTTGCTTAATTTCTGATTGATTTCTTCTGCAACTTCTTCTGTTGAAAAGTTGTGCATCTACCAGTATGTAAATTGTGCAACTGAATAATCAGAATAAACAGCTTGACATTACAACATAAACACATATGTGATTTAGAAACAATTAAGTACTGCACGAGACATACATTACTAAAGGTATTTTTCACAAAACACATTGTATTCTGCAGATATGCGATAAAAATGCACTACAAGTAGACTCGAGGATTGCAACAGACTATTGATGAACAGCGGCCTCCGATTCTCATATATAGCGTAACTGCTGGTAAGCGTCATTCATCGAAATTAAAATCTATCCAGTGACGCACAGGCTACGAGGATAACACTGGAATCCTGTACCTGAGAGCATTCTGTGCCAACCTCAGCAATAAACAAGACGTCGCATAGTCAGCTGTTCGTGGGCACTCGTGAAGAATTTAGACCCGCCCTTGTTGTTACCATAAAACGAGCTTTGAAATTACAATTCTCATTTAATCCAAGTTGATGATAAATGTATTTACCTATTTTTTATTATTCCTTGTTGATTTATTTACCCTACCAAGTCTCCAATTCCTACCACTTCACACACAACGAAAAATCCGTACGACAAAAATGCGTATGTATATGTATATCGGGATCTAGATTTACACCTCTGGTCTCCCTTTGTCGATCAGTCAGCGTCGATTTCATTGAATACATAAGTAGCAGTCGTAAAAACTTCGTTTCTAGGTTTCTCGAAAATATGCACTTGCAGACACTAATTATTCATCTATAAATCCAAAATTTTCAATCCCGTGAATTCATTATCTCGAAAACCAAAACATCTAAATATATCATAGTCTTTCATTTTACGTGATGCGCAGGCGACTTGGCTAAGATATGCCGAATCGGTTAGCCATGACAGTTCTGATACGTGGCCAGACCAGCTGTTTAGTGGTTGCTTGCAAAGTGGTAGCACTGGGAAATACGAAATTAAACGCCATTCGTAGCAAAAATGTTCAAATTTGTGTGAAATCTTATGGGACTTAACTGCTAAGGTCATCAGTCCTTAGGCTTACACACTACTTAATCTAAATTATCCTAACGACAAACACACAGGACTCGAACCTCTGCAGGGACCAGCCGCACAGTCCATGACTGCAGCGCCTGAGACCGCTTGGCTAATTTCGCACGGCCCATTCGTAGCAATAGCAGATTTTATTAGATCTCTCAGGACTGGATTAAGTACACAAAGCAGCAATTTCATAATACTACAAAGAGCTGCTGCTTCAGCAGTACACAATAGGCCTGCTCTACAACAGTACATCGGGAGATAGCATTCAAACACCGGCGTCGCCCACTAGTCTGGACGCGGCACGACATATACTTGGGTAACGCAAGCATCGAACGCTCCTATACGACATATACGTGGCGCCTTAAAACACATGTAACAGATGCAAATATGTGAGCCAACTAAAAGTATTAAAATAATAGTGCACGACTGTAATACGACATCTAAGAAAATACCACAGATATGTTATTGCAGCCATGTATCATAGTACCAAACTGCAAGTATTATTTTCCCTGTAGTCTTTTTGTAGATAATCTGATGATGTCCAGCAAAGGCGAAACTCGCCATTAAAGCAATATTTTCCGCAATCAAGACTTTTTTATTAAAAAATAATCTTTGTACGCTTGCTGCACCAGTGTGCCAGATGGAGTGGGAATTGTTTTGTTATTACACTAAGCGTTGCACAGATGCCAGAATGAAATGGTAAGTAGTAAAAAAATTAGGAAATTTAGCTGTACTAAGGTTGTAAGGGCGTATCTACAGGGACTACGTAGATAAATAAATTTTGACAACGAAAATTCCGAGAAAGTTATCATGAAAAGCGAAAGGTATAGGTGAATGCAGAGAAAATGAGGGTCATAACAAGCAGAGCAGCAGTTTGTGCTATGCTTAAGATGGATGTCACAGACTTGCCTGTGTAATGTGCCTCACTGTGGGTGCTTAGCGTAGCGCCTAATTGCACTCCATTAGTCAACGAGATTAGTAGCACGTCCCGTAGCGTCTTTAGTGGCCCACTTCAGTAATAAATTTAAATAAATGTCCATCTGAATGTTAAAGCAGGACACCACACATGATGGTACATAGGATGAAAGCGCACTCGCTGTTCTTATCTCCGCTTTACGAGTACAAAAACAGTTCTGATTACTTATCCGGCTCATATCATGCAGGTCTGCGCAAGACGTCAAGCTATCTTAACACTGTAAAAAGAGTGATGGCGCTTCATCTGCACCCATTAACATATCATTTGTCTTCCAACGGGTTGTCTCGATTCTGAATTACAAAAAATAGTTCCACTTTTGGATATGTAAATGGGATTAGAGATTTGCACAAGTTTTGTGTCATAGCCTGACGCACAACCACGGACCATGAACAGTTTGCAAACCAAGACCAACACTAAGTCTGAGGGCTAAAATGTAGTAGAGAGAAAATGTCACGACTGCAACGAACTTTAAGTCAAATCAGTAAATCTATATCTGCATCTACATCGATACTCCGCAGTCCTCTTACGGCTGGTATGAGTACCTCATACCTCTACTAGTCATTTTATTTTCCACTAAGTAAAGCCATAATCTTAACAACAGCAAAACACAAGCACAGTTCCGAATCAAACCTTGGCTCCACAAAGGAACGCAACTGTTGTATTTCAAGATCGGCATGGAGGGGGATCCATCAACGAGATAGGAAGTGCCGCGTTCGATTCTGGACCGGGAATTAGTTTCGACGGCAGGCCAACGGCCATCATCACTGCAACCCCCGAACTCGCAAGCGCTGACAACGCAACTGCCTGGTACACGGATATTATCCCCGCCAATCTTAGCCCTTTTTACACAATCGACCTTCTTTTTTCAGCTGACAAATCGCGACAAGTGAATCTACTGCTGCGCTTCTGTCGTTTTATTCCTGCTCTGGCTCATCTGTCTCGAGTGGTCATTTTCGCTTACACGTCAGTGCGAAAATTTCGTGCGTTGTAAGACTCGTCAGCTGTGCAGTTTAGTATCTGAACGGTGAAAATGGCAATATAGTAACAGCATAGACTAACAAACAACGAGAAAGGTCGTATGGCGTTGTTGACCGGGAAGCCCCGTCCTTGGAAGTTCGGCCGACGAGTCCTATTGCAGTTGGCGCCAAATTGGGCGACTTGCCTGTCGGTAATGAGGATGAAATAATGACGAGGACAACACAACACCCAGTCCACGAACGGAGAAAATCTCCATTTCCCGACCGGGAATGGAACCCGGGCCCTCTGCATGGGAGACACACACGGTTCTAATACTTCAGAACATGTACATTTATTTCGACGAGAAAACATATACTTCCGAACACATCAAACAACATATATAAAGCAATAAATATCGCCTATTTAATTTATCCATTGTATCTTGTTTTCTTGTTAAGTGCCAAACAACATCGAAAGTTACTTTTCTCATCAAAGTTACATCTACATCATTCTTCACATGCCACCTAACTGTGTGTGTGGCGAAGGGTACTTCTCGTATCACTCATTACCCCTACCCTGCCCCACTTGCGAATGGCGTGAGGTAACATACATTGTCGGTAAGTGTATCAGCTCTAATTTCTCGAAATTACTGGATACAGGTTCCGTCTTTTATGAAACCACTGTTTTTTCTTGTTACCCAAACATATTTCGGGACCTCTGTGCCATCATCTGTGAGTACTGTTTATTAAAAAACTAAATAGTGAACATATTTTAGGTTGTAACTAATCTAACAAAATCAGGCCTAAAGAAAGCTTTTGTTCGCTTTTGTTCTTACCTTGATTCCTTGATTTTACGTTATATGGTTTTTCAGGACCATCCTGCTCTGAGAGCTTGTCATCTTCAAACCAAAGGATGTAAATGTCATCGAGTTACCAAATACTTTGATTTTTAAAAACGTGATTTTGGTGTGGCAAAATATTTTACGTATGTACCTGTTATTACTCAAGTTTTGATGTGGCAGATCCTTCTTCTTTCGCGTTCTGAGAGCACTGCACACACATATTAAATGTACTCTCCTTAATTTTGGTTTAATGAACGCCTTTTCACTTCGCAAGACGCGGTGTAAACGATGTTGTGTGTCCCAAACTCGTCGGCGTTCGTTTATTCTCGAGTGAATTTGGCACCGAATTCGAGTTTACTTTTTCTGTGAGTGTGTGTGTGTGTGTGTGTGTGTGTGTGTGTCTGTGTGTGTGTGTGTGTGTGTGTGTGTGTCTGTTTGTAAGCTCCTTTAGCTGTTTGTGTTGCCTTTTCTGTAAAGTTTAGCTGACATTAATCTCACTAAACAAGAAAAAATCCTACTTCAAGAAGGACCAAAACACTACATTAATACACACATATCGCACAAAACAATAGAAGATTTCATAATAGAATCACAACATATTATAAAAGGACGAGATAGACTGAGTACACAAAATATTAATGCCAACTTAACGAGAGAATTAGTTGCTCCAGAAATAACGCAGATAATAGGGACACACAAATCCACCATAATATCTAATGAGAAAACACCAGATCAAGCAACAGCCAACAAGCTAAAACAATAATTAAAACAAAAATTGCCGCACAAACAAGGGAAGACAAAGGGAACATTACTGTGATTATGAATAAAAAGGAAAACATAGGTAAAACATTACTTTTTCTGAAGGGCAACAACATCACCAAACTGACCAGTGACCCAACAGCAAGGTAGCTGAGAAACATTGAGCAAACACGCATCAAAAATATATTTTCTTATAAGATCGGATAAAAAGAAGGATATAAAAATCCAAAAACACCCACTCTGAAATAACTACCAAGGATGGACGAGGAACATATTCCCTTAAGAGTCGTCATCAACTGCAGAAATGCGCAATCATACCACCTAGCCCAACATACACTGACACTGCTTAAGACAATATACACTTTAAAACAAAAGGAATCTAGAATACTCAATGGAACTAATAAAGAGAATCAAGAACGCAGACATACCAGAGACAGCAAACCTCATATCATTTGATGTTACATCATTCTTCACTTGCTTTCCGATAAATGAAACAATGAAAATCACCATCAGAGACTAAACCAGCAAGGAAACACGCCAGACCCACACATTAATAAAATAGCAACCATACTAAAGACCATTTTATTCCCAACATGAAGGACCGACAATGAGATCACCAATTAGTGATCTCCTAGCCAATATATTCATAATTAACTTACAGAACAAGATCTTCAAACACATAATAAAACCAAAAAAATACGAAGTTATATACTGATACCGTTACATCGATGACATAATATACACACACAAAACAAAATGGCACATACACACCTACAGTAACAAAACTGTCCACAGATAGGCAACATAATGAAGAAACCGGGATGGACAACCTAGAGAAAACTCAGAACACAGGAAACATCGACAGATATATTTAATAGATTAGGAATATATGAACTCACATGCAACCCGAGCCAGTCAGTGTACGTAGGATAAACAAGCAAGAATTTTAAAACAAGATACTCACACCTGCTCAGAGTGCTAAATAGTAACAGCTCCCATAGCACATTTTCTGACAACCTAATAGTCCACAGCCACCACACAACTACAATAGCAACAGACTTAAAAATACGGAAATCCAGCCATAGCCTATACACTAAGCTAACAACAGAATAGATCTCCCACACACAGACATCAATGACAGAAAACAAACAAGTTCTAAATGTATACACTGCACTCTGTAACGGCAAATTACTTAATACTTTATAGGAACTTTACAGAAAAAGTAACACAAAAAGCTAAAGGAGCTTACACACACAGACACACACACACACACACACACACACACACACACACACACACACACACACACAAACAGAAAGAGAGATAAAAATAAACAAAATTCAAGTTCGATGCCAAACTCACTCAGGAACAAATGAACGCCGACGGTGCTAGGACGCACAACATCATTTACAACTCGTTTTACGAAGTGAAGAGCCTTTTACCACAACAAAATCATGTTTTCAAATGTCAAGGCACATGTTAACTTGTTAATAAAATTCATATTTACATCTTTAGGTTTGCAGATGACACGTTATCAGTACAGGACACCATACAGATGATCCTGCTAAAGCGTAAAACGTAAAATCAAGTAAGAACAAAAACGAACTAAAACTGTCTTTAGGCCTGATTCTGTTAGTTCAGTTACAACCTACAGTGTGTTCTCTATTTATAGTTTTTCAATAAACAAAACCCTCTGATGACTGCACAGAGGTGCCGAAACATGTTTGTGTATCAAGAAAAAACTGTTTTGCATAAAAGGTGAAATCCATATCTAATAATTTCAGCTGCAAACACGGAAAAAGAACAAGAGGTGTAAATTCAGAAGATGAATGTTTCTCTAATTTTCTCCTTGGTCATTTCGCGAGATGTGCGTAGGACGAAATAATATATTTTCCCATTCTTCCCTGAAACTGCTTTCTCGAGATCCTTCAGTCCGGAGCCGCGCGACTGCTACGGTCGCAGGTTCGAATCCTGCCTCGGGCATGGATGTGTGTGATGTCCTTAGGTTAGTTAGGTTTAAGTAGTTCTAAGTTCTAGGGGACTGATGACCACAGATGTTAAGTCCCATAGTGCTCAGAGCCTTTTTTTTTATCCTCACGTGAGCACGTTGTAGGTGTCGCCACCGGCGCCAACCTTGTGTGAATGCTCTGAAAAGCTAATCATCTGCATATCACAGCATCTTCTTCCTGCCGGTTACATTTCACGTCTGTAGCACGTCATCTTCGTGGTGTAGCCATTTTAATCGCCAGTAGTGTACTTGCCAATTGATATGTGGATGCTTCCTCTCAATAGGATTTCTGTGTCGTCCGGTCGTTAGTATACGACAGATGTCACGCGCCTTTGCAGGTCTGGTTGCCGACAGAGCCGTCTGCGTATATGCTGGAGTGACTGGGAAATATACTGGACCGCCTCTGGTGCCATTCGATAAACTGGTGCTAGTTCTTCTATTACGATCCCTGTCAGACAAGTCTGATGTCGTGTCCACAGTTTCAACATTGTGCTGATATATAGTGCTGGTGCTCGATCACCAACATGCGCAAGAGCATGTCCACTCCTACTAATAGGGAGGGTAAATGCGTCATATCTTACTGTTAACAGTAGACCTGCACTCACAAAGTAACCGAACGCCGCCGGTTTCCGAGATGCTGTCATCACCATCATTGGGAGTAAGTGAGCAAAATGCTGACTTCATGACTCCAGGTAAGTGTTAACATGTGTGGCCCGCTGGATCATGACTCATGCCAGCGTGATGTTCTCTCTAATGCCCGTCCTGACTCACTCTAATAGTCTCTTGTAGTTGTATGCTGCTGTGCGACGTATGTCGTTGGTAAAAACAATACTTAGAATTTTCAAGGTATTCATGAGCCTTAAGGGTGCTACACATTCCTCCGGTAGTCCAGCGCCAATATTCATCGCGACAGGCATCCATATTTATACGGCTGCCTGTGGCCGTTCCACATTTGCGTATCCAATCCAAAGATACACTCATATCGTTTTCATTCCGTATTATCAACACCAGGTCATCCGCAAACGACTTGCACGTAAATATCCTCGCAAGGTCAGTCCTGTCAAGCGGTGCTGAAGGACGCAGAGTTACTGATCGAGAGCCAGTGCATATAATGCCACTGATATGGGACATCCTCGTCTGACCGATCTCGCTACGGCGAGAGCTTTTGTCGTATGTCCATTGACGAGCACTTTGGAGGAGGCATCGCTGGGTAGGGGCATCACGACAGTGATCAATGGACGTGGAAATCGCATGTCTGTCAGGACTTCTGCAAGATAGTTATGGCTTACTCTATGAAAGGCTTGATCAAACTCTATTGACGCTAGTGCTGCACGAAGGCGGAACGTATTTGCTAGGGCGATCAAATCTCGATATTCAACAAGCGCCGTCTGGATGTTGTTCTCTCCGACGAGCGAAGATTGATTGTGTGAGAGCGCAGTACTTTTTGGAGGCGTGCTGCTAATGATCTGGTGAATATTTTAAAGCCGCAGTTAAGGATCGTCAGTGGTCGGTAGTCCCATATCAGTGTACCAGTCGACGGTTTGTGTATCGGGATAATAAGCCCCTCCACAAAAGCCGGCAGAAAGTGCACGTCAGGAACATTAATTCGCGGCAGATAGTAGTCCATCGTTGTGCTATTACATAGCTGAAGGTCGTGTAGAATTCCAGAGGGAGGCCATCTGGTCCCGGCGATTTGTTCACCGCTCCCCTACCAATGGCCTCCATTAGTTCCTCCTCTGTAATCTCCTCCATCAGTTGTGCTTCCGCCTCTGGTTCAGTGATTCCTAAAATCGTATGTGTAACTTTCTTAATGGCCAGCATATCGGTATCCATTTCTGTGTAAAGTTGAGTGTAATGTTCTACAAAGGCAATGCCTATTTCTTGTTGCGATGTTAGGTGTCTGTCATCGTCCGTGACCACGGCATGTTGTAGGGCTCTTCGTCGTCATTTGCTTTCGTTGATAATGTGATACATAGATATGCGTTATTCTGGAACCAGGTCTAGTGTCCGCGCCCGGACCATTGTACAGTCGTGGACAAAACGAGAGAGACCCCCCGGCTTTTCGTTATGCTGATCCGCACAGCTTTAAGGTCTGCTACACAGCATAATAGGCAAGGAGACGAAGTGCTACCAAAATACTATGCACAGGCGTGAAATTGAAAAACTATCCGAACTATGTCAAACTGTTTTCAATCATGTGTAAGACTCTATTAATGCTGATTAGTGTGTTAAACATAACACGTAAATATCAGATATAAATGAAAGAAAAAACGCTAATTAGCATGAACTGTACTAATAAAAATGAACTTCAGCTCATCGAGATAACATAACTGTTTTAGTAATAAAAAGTACCCAAATCGTTACGAATTAGCAAAATAATATGCGCATTCGGCCGCGAAACGGTCTGTGTCGACGTTCAGACCAGGCATACTGGATTACCGTTGCTGACTTACCATGAGAGTGTGCAAATTTAGCAATGCGTGAAGACTCATAACGAAATTCAGTAAAAATTCATTCAGTGCCACACTTATATCAATTCATATTGACATCCACAGGCAGCCGGTACAGAATAAAGGTAGCAATAAAAGGCATTGGAGGGCGCGATAATTTCTTAAAATTGCTTTACTGATATTCTATCTGCCTCTGTCGAGATTAGAACCGAAAACAAATCAGACCTCCCTTGCAGCAGCATACACCTTTCACTACGCTAGCAGACAACCCAGGCAAATAGCCCTCTATTATTACCCCAGACATGAAGAAGTCGGCAGTTTCTCAATGAAAATGGCAAAATGAGCTGCAGTTTCTGTTGCATAGAGCTTTCTGGCCTCAAAAACATGAATTTTCTACCTTTATGTCACCGCTTATGTGACAGTCATTCGGATGTTTATCGAAATAACAAAATACTGTTATTAGCGAGTGAATTTAGTAGGATAATTCTGCACCACCCCAGAAAATAAACGGCTACAAAGCTGCCAAATTTGTTATACAAGGTTTCGAATTCTCCATTACAATCGCCACAGCCAGAAAACGTTCATTAGCCTAGTGTTTATTAAACTAGCTAGCAATGGGAATGCTCGCACTTCTAAAACGCGGTGGCATTAATATTGGGATCTGAATTACCACGTGTATAGGCAAATGGATTTTATTTGCATTCCTGTAAATGTGATTTGCATCGGAAGCGTAGCTACGAGTAATATGCTGATGTATCGACTGCAACTAGAACATTTCGAATAAAGAGTAGGGGTACTTATTGATGCGGCCCTCATCTTCAGTAACTGTCGTAGCTATTTTCGTCACCTAAATCGGTAAAACTGGAATCCTACTAGTCTCACTTTCTTGACCGTCTGTCTGTGTACCCCACACTTAAAACCTCTTTACTTCGAGTACGGGTAGACATAATAAGCGGAAATGTATCACACTTCCTGCGGTATATGATCCCTTCGTGGTGTGAAAAAGTGAGCTATGTGAACGCTATCTAAAGATACGGCCGTTTATGTGAAGATAATTTACGCGAAAGGACAAAAAATGGCTTTAAGAACTATGCGACCAAACTGCTTAGGTCATCAGTCCACTAGACCTAGAACTACTTAAACCCACCTAACCTAAGGACATCACACACATCCGTGCCCGTGGTAGGATTCCAACCTGTGAGTAAAGCAGCCGCGCAGTTCGTGACTGAAGCGCCTAGAACGCCGGCACAGTAGCTGAGCGCGTCCGATCAGAGAACTGGTTCGCCTCTGTAATTAAAAAAAAAACAGCGTGGAAGGATCAACAAACGAACTTTAACGGATGTCTTTTGACGTCCGCGACAACCAAACACAACGAACAAGATGGAAAAAAAGAACCGCTCGGCCACCGCACCCGGCTAAACTCTTTTCGCCTCATGTATAATGATAATATATACGGTCTTCTGAGGATAAACTGTATTCGCCAGCAACTCAGATCGTTTCATCACGGGACTTTTACGAAGCTACATTCAAATTTTGTTCGAAGCCTTCTGCAATAGCCACTTATAAACACCCTAGGAACGTCGTATGCGATATCCACTTCTGAAGACGCTGGCACGTACTACAGTACTATTTCAAGTAGTTAAGAGTTTATTGTTATTGGTCCATGCATGACACATTATTTCAGTCTCAATTTAACGCATCTAGGTGTTTGTCTGTGGCTGCAAATAATGAGCAAAAAATAAATAAACAGCAAACAACTTTTATGTTCAAATCAAATGTAACTCACATGTCGCAATTACAACATAATTTCGTTGTTAAATCTACATGACTACATCTACAGGATTCCTTTGCAATCCAGACTTACGTGCCTGGCAGAGAGTTCATCGAACATACTTCGGATTATTTCTCTAACGTTCCACTCTTACACTATCAGTAAAGCAATTTTAAGAAATTCTCGCACGCCCAATACGTTTTATTGCTACCTTTGTTTTGTACCGGCGCCCTGTGGATGTCAATATGAAACTCCCGTAGAATTTCATACTTGTTACCGCCTACTTTTTCCTCTTCTGTCAATAACTGAATTGACTTAAGTGTGGCACTGAATGATTTTTAACTGAATTTCGTTATGAATCTTCACGCTTGCTAAATTTGCACACTTTCATGGTAGGTCAGCAACGGTAATCCAGTATGACTGGTCTGAACGTTGACACAGACCGTTTGGCGGCCGCTTGCGCATATTATTTTGCTAATTCGTAACGATCCGGGGTACTTTGTGTTAATAAAACAGTTATGCTATCTCGATAAGCTGAAATTAATTTTTATTAGCACAGTTCATACTAATTAGCGTTTCTTCTTTTATTTATATCTTATATTTACTTGTTGTGTTTAACGCACTAATCAGCATTAATATAGCCTTACACATGATTGAAAACAGTTCAGATCGTTTTTCAGTTTCACGCCTGTACATAGTATGTTGGTAGCATTTCGTCTCCTTGCCTGTTATGCTGTGTAGCAGACTTTAAAGCTGTGCGGATCAGCATAACGAAAAGGCGAAGGGTCTCGCTCGTTTTGTCCACGACTGTACCTTCGCGGTGGCGTCGAATGATAAACATAATTTTGGCCTTTGCTCGTTGCACCGCCTCTGTATAGGCTATAGGCCACAGCTCCGGTTCCAGGACGTTGGCGTTAAGATTGCGTGTAATATATATTCGGCCGAGACGGCTAGCGGAATGACTCGTTGTATGGGTGTATCCAGAACGAAGGCCATGGACGCGCTCCCAGATGTCAAACAGATGCACGCTCTGTACCGACATCCGTAGTTCTGGGCAAGGGGTATATCGAGGAAACTGATCTCTCTGTGCACGTACACAATCAAAATCGCCGCCTAGGGTTAATCGATGTTGTCAAACTTGGAAGAGAGGGGCAACTTCGTCTGCGAAGAAACGGGAACGCTCTCGCCTCCTATTTCTACCGGATGGTGCGTAGATGTTGAGTGGTACGTCAAGTACTGTCATTGCTAATCCCCGTGCCGACGGTAGGTACAGTACATCCCCTGCCGTGATGCATTCTTTAAGAAGTATTGCTATGCCGATGCCAGTTTCGGAGGCGTCTAATATGTAGGATTCGACATGATAGGAAATTCATTGACGTAAACTTCTTGTAGGATGACCGTGTCGATGTCCGTTGCTTGTAGCATACCTTTGAGTAAGGACATCTTAATCTGCGACCTCATGTTATTGATATCGATAGAAGCAAGCCAATATGGCCGTCTTCGTCCCGTCGCATGTATATTGGCGGTGGGAGCTTGGGCCGTTGCTGTTGTTCGGGCACGTTACGTAACCCCGTCCTGCCCGCCGTCGTTGGTTACAAGTTTAACTTCAGAGGGTCGCCGCTCCTGCCGTGCCTCTTGTTGTGACTATCGGTGGATCCCCTTCACTATCATCAGCCCAGTCTCCATGGGACAAATTTTCCGTCGGTCGGGGCTCGGGAGCCCCGTCTCTCCGTGTCTCTTCTACAACTTGTGAGTGGCAGTGGATTGCTGGTTGCCATGCGTTGCCAAGTTTTTCCGTTCGCTCTGGACGTATACTGCTGTAAAGGCGGTAGTGTTCTGTGTGGGGAGTCTCGGGACCCTCTGAAAGGCGGCCGCCGCCCTTGGTCGTTTCTTGATCGTCGCCCTGCATACGTATTAAGGAGTCGTCCGACGTGGTTAGACGTTCTTGCGCCCTTTCGGAGACCGCTACATACGCGCGTGCGTTTCTGTATCCGAATGTGGACGAGTGTCTCTGTCGCCACTGCAGTCTGACACCATTGGCGGTGGTATCGGTCGGTGCTGCTCGGTGGAGGGCATCGCCGCCGTCATCATGCTCGTGTCGTCATCCGCCGTCGTCGGCTTTTCCACTGGCCTATCCAGCTGTTGGGAGCTGTCACTGTTCATTGGTCCATCCTACCAGAACAAATCTGCACATGTGAGAGGAAGAGACGGCGCCGTAGGTGTTGCTACATCTTGACCCGTCGGTATTTGTACAATTATTCGTTGAGGACACGCGGAGCTAACATGGCATTCCTGACCATAACCTGAGCAAGTTTTCGTCTGACCACCGTAAATGACTATCGTTCTGCAGCCTCCAATTGTGAGATAAGACGGTACATGTTCTGATAGCTCGATCCGTATTTGTCGCACACCATTAAGTACCGGGTATGTGGTAAAGGTTGTCCATTTTTCTGCTATGTGACTAAGTACCCGACCATAGGGTTGTAGCGCGTTAACCACGATCTCAGCTGGAACCTCAAATGGTAGCTCGAATACTCTGACAGTTCTGATTAGATTATAAGGCCCTCATGATCAATAGCTACCGTTCCGACATGGCCGTGAGAATGTTCATATTTAAGTCCACCTTTATGGTCGCGTGTGATCTTATCACACATCGTGTTGTTGATCAGTTTGACGTAGACCACTTCTACTTGAAATGCATTCGGTCGTACAAATTCATTATTAAAGTTGATCTTGATAGCAGAATGTCGGTACGAATGAGCCATTTTACACTCCTGGAATTGCAAAAAAGAACACATTGACACCGGTGTGTCAGACCCACCATACTTGCTCCGGACACTGCGAGAGAGCTGTACAAGCAATGATCACACGCACGGCACAGTGGACACACCAGGAACCGCGGTGTTGGCCGTCGAATGGCGCTAGCTGCGCAGCATTTGTGCACCGCCGCCGTCAGTGTCAGCCAGTTTGCCGTGGCATACGGAGCTCCATCGCAGTCTTTAACACTGGTAGCATGCCGCGACAGCGTGGACGTGAACCGTATGTGCAGTTGACGGACTTTGAGCGAGGGCGTATAGTGGGCATGCGGGAGGCCGGGTGGACGTACCGCCGAATTGCTCAACACGTGGGGCGTGAGGTCTCCACAGTACATCGATGTTGTCGCCAGTGGTCGGCGGAAGGTGCACGTGCCCGTCGACCTGGGACCGGACCGCAGCGACGCACGGATGCACGCCAAGACCGTAGGATCCTACGCAGTGCCGTAGGGGACCGCACCGCCACTTCCCAGCAAATTAGGGACACTGTTGCTCCTGGGGTATCGGCGAGGACCATTCGCAACCGTCTCCATGAAGCTGGGCTACGGTCCCGCACACCGTTAGGCCGTCTTCCGCTCACGCCCCAATATCGTGCAGCCCGCCTCCAGTGGTGTCGCGACAGGCGTGAATGGAGGGACGAATGGAGACGTGTCGTCTTCAGCGATGAGAGTCGCTTCTGCCTTGGTGCCAATGATGGTCGTATGCGTGTTTGGCGCCGTGCAGGTGAGCGCCACAATCAGGACTGCATACGACCGAGGCACACAGGGCCAACACCCGGCATCATGGTGTGGGGAGCGATCTCCTACACTGGCCGTACACCACTGGTGATCGTCGAGGGGACACTGAATAGTGCACGGTACATCCAAACCGTCATCGAACCCATCGTTCTACCATTCCTAGACCGGCAAGGGAACTTGCTGTTCCAACAGGACAATGCACGTCCGCATGTATCCCGTGCCACCCAACGTGCTCTAGAAGGTGTAAGTCAACTACCCTGGCCAGCAAGATCTCCGGATCTGTCCCCCATTGAGCATGTTTGGGACTGGATGAAGCGTCGTCTCACGCGGTCTGCACGTCCAGCACGAACGCTGGTCCAACTGAGGCGCCAGGTGGAAATGGCATGGCAAGCCGTTCCACAGGACTACATCCAGCATCTCTACGATCGTCTCCATGGGAGAATAGCAGCCTGCATTGCTGCGAAAGGTGGATATACACTGTACTAGTGCCGACATTGTGCATGCTCTGTTGCCTGTGTCTATGTGCCTGGGACAATGAATTCACGGTGTTCTTATTTCAATTTCCAGGAGTGTAGTTCGAAAGTGCAAGCACAAGTGAAGGCTAACACGAAGTAAACAAACACGTGCGCGCGAAGCTTCGCGGCAGGGACATTCACAGACGTCCGAGCCGCACGACTGCGGCAGCAGACTGCCAACTGAGCTCTGAGCTACCCACGCACGACGCACGACCCACGACCCGTCCGCACAGCTTCAGTTCCGCCAGTATCTCGTCTTCTACCGTCCCCCCCCCCCCCCCCCCCAACCCCACAAACTGCACAGAAACGTGCTCGCGATTGGGATAGGTCCCGAGTTCGAGTCTCCGTCTGGCGTACAATCTTAATCTGGCAGGAAGTTTCATAAACGGTATTTTCCTGTAATTATATGCATTTGCCATAAAGAGGAACGACCTACGCTTTTTTCCAGTCGCAGTTACTTTCGTTGCTCCTGCGAACTACAAAAAACTCCATTCTAGAGATTGGGTTCTATTAATTTCTCATAGTGTGTGCAGAATCTTACAGATTTCTCATCTGGCCCTGATGCCTTTCGATTACTACGCAATTGTTGTTTCTTTTTTATTCCGCGATTGGTCATCTTAATATCTGTCATTTCGATGTTCGTACGATGATTGAAACGAGGGACTGTATTACGATCTTCCGTCATGAGACGATTTATGAAGATCGAATTGAATATTTCGGACTTTTCTTAGTCATTTTCGGTTTTGGTGTTGTTTCACTCTCTGAGCGGCTGAATGGATGTTTTTGACCCGCTTAGAGATTTTACATATGATCAAAATGTCTAATGCATTTTACTCGTATTGGCAATAATACTGATTTTTCCACCTTAAAAATAATTGTCATTAAATCATTGTTGTTTATTTATGTTCTTATTTATGGATAGCGCAGGCTCTTTCTCTGTCAAACGTAACCATTTCGTTGCCTTCACATATTTCGTATTTCTTGTAGGAGAATATTAGAATGTAAAATACCAGGATCTCTTGCAACCCTTTCCGTTGTGTCACTAAAACAAAGAAAAGTGCACAACAAAGATTAAGAAGACACGAAAGCACAAAATCCATTTTTATAATGGGAGTGAACTCGATCAGACTAGAGTAACTACTGAGGTTAACACAGTCCTCAACATGTCCTTGTTCGTGCCCATCCGTAGTGTGCAGCACAAGCCGTAATTTAGAACTCCATGCTCAGCACAGTCTATACACCAATGACGTCATAGACACACTCGCGACGTGGTTCGCTGCTGATTTACAAGTAGGCACGATTGTTACCAGCAAGTCGCTCGAGTATAACTGGCTTAAGGATCGAAGAACAAGAGTGATTTACTATTGGTAGCTCTTTTTAGCAATCCGTGTGGTACAATGGAGCCACGCACACTACAGCAATGAAGCTACCAAGTTTGTGCTCGTTAACCACCGCTGCTTCTCACCGAACTCACTGATACCCGCAACGCAGCAGCAGGTCAGTTGACTACTGCGCACGTGTTCTCAGACCTAGCAACATTTGCCGTCGGTCTCTAATGGATACTGCCACCTCGGATGTGAAACATTTTACGGAAGTATTGAAGTAATCCCCGGAAAAAATGGGACCCATGTCACAAGGAATACCACGTTAACATTAAGAAGAATACTGCATTGTTTCAACTGTGCGTTAGGTTTTGTGCGGGGGTTACAGCGAGAGCGGATCAGGAGAGAACGGATGTGGGCTAGTATAACTGTTAAACTACTTTTCGGTCTAGTGGTGGCGATTTTGCTCGAATGAGGGCCCGAAAAAGTCCTAACCGGTACATTTTTCTTCTGAATGTTTTTAAATTTTCAGCCCATAATAACAGTTTAAACTAAGTCTGCTCAGTGCACTCACTGATTTATTCTGTAGCAGCGATACTGCCCGCTTTCTAATGCCTACGTCCAATTATGTTCCAGCCCAGTACTGCTGCGCGATTATGTAGCCGCATGTGCGCTGTTAGCATGCGCGGCTGTTACTCGCTCTTGTGCATCGATTCTGTTTTCGATATCGCTGGAGGGAAATAGCAGGCACGGTGGGAACGAATACCAAAGTGTGCTCGGTATTTTTGCCTGGGGGGGGGGGGTGTAGAGCGGGGTGGGGGGTGGGGGGTGGCGTCTCGTCGGATACGTGGAGGATGCTCTGCTGGCGGCTATCGAGCGCAGTGAGTGCAAGAGGCAGCAATTAGTGGCACATGTCGACGACACGAATAACGCCTGCCGCTTGGTTCTGAGGCCATAGTCGGTTCCTTTTGGTGCATCGCTGATTTGGTAAAGGCAAGTAACAGCATAAGCAGGGTGCAGGCTTATCTCACTATTTGTAGCATCGTTCCTAGGGTCGACCGCGGTCCTATAGTTTGGACCAGTGTGGAAGGTCTCAACCAGAGGCTCAGACGATTCTGTAACTGTACCAGATGGGAATGTCTCGATCTCCACTGTCCGGTGAAAAAGAGTATGATTCGCCTTAATAGGCCAGACCTGCAGTATGTGCAGCAAGCGGCTATAAGAGTAGTGGATCAGAGACGAATAGCCTGCCAAAATAAGATACATCAAATTAAATCCTAAAGCTCTGGGATTCACACACATGTAGGTTTTTTAATGGGTACCTTAGTCCCTGTTGACCAAGGAAATGAGGAGGAAGTGATTTATTTGATTTATTTTACAACTATAATCTTAGCCTTTCGTTCATACCATAGCTAAAAGAATATAAAAATGAAGCACAGAGTATATGTATAGAACTTCACATACATGGTACATGGACAGTAGAACACTGAAAAAATGTAAGTGGTGTATTATTTTCACCATTTTTGTATTGTGCTACAGACAGTATAACATATTTGTCCACTTCTACATACAAAATTTGTGCCTAATTTTTTTAATTTTATATCTTTTACAGCTCCACTTGAAAATGGGCAAAAGGCCGAACTTAAATAAATGAAGAAAGGAAGCCACACTGTTCTCACAGAATGGTCGTCCTCGCAGATAGGGTATAGACAAGGGATATACAATATCAATAAACTTCAGGAGCATCCAAAGAAAGATCACAGAATTAGTATTGCTTATTGAAAGCTATAGTGCCCACTTAGTATTAGGGGCAGAACGTTAGTTGGAACCGGAAGTGAAAAAACAACGAAATCCTAAGATCAGATTGGAATATCTGTTGTAAGAATAGGTTACGCGCCATAGTTGGCGGCGTATTTCCTGCAGTAAGGAATCTGATAATATCTAGACAGGTTTGCAGAGGATTCTGAATGTGCTTTAATCTGGGTGAAGTCGGTTGAAAATGGTAAGTCGGTTGAAAATCGTAATCGGTTGATTTTACAGACTGCCTGGATCAGGTAATGTTGTGATAGAGCCCCTAAGAGGGAACTTGCAGAATATCGTTAGTAACTTCCTTGATCATGTAGTTGTAATAGGAGTGACTTCGACTTGCCAAGTATAAATCGGAAGAGTACCGCTGTCAAAACTGCTGCCGGCGGTAGGGATTCGTGTGACATTAAGCTCGATGTGTAGTCCGAAAATGACGTCGATTGCATAACCCGAAGAGGTAACGTCTTAGACCTCCTAGCAACAAACACAGCTGAACGTATTGAAATAGTTAACATTAAGGGAATTATCAGTGATCTTAAGGCTATGATAGTAACTACGACTACTGATATTAGAAGGAATGTCAAGAATGGTAGGAACATATTTTAGCTCAGCAAGAGTGATAAGCTAGAATTTACAGACCATCTGAGTATGAAACTCCGTATATTCTCTGCTGAGGACGAAGGTGTGTAACGCTAATTGAAAATAATTCAAAAGCATCGCCCGAGCAATGTTTTAAGTGATGAGACAGACACGCCGTCATTTAACAGCCGTGCTAGAAATTGGATACGTGAACAATGAGAGCTTCATCACAGAGTCAATATAAGTCCAAATACAACTGATAAATAAGCTGAATGAAGAGAGAATGACTATAAGGAGAGAAATGAGACAAGCGTTAAATAATCATACAATGTAGGCTTTCACGGCCGGCGTTGTCTTTATTTAAGACTTACGGGCTGAGAGGCCGTGGTCGATCTATAAAATTTCCACCTAACGTTTCGTCTCCATGTGCGGGAGACATCTTCTGAGGTCGTCCGGACGATCTCAAAAGATGTCTCCCGCAGATGGAGACGAAATGTTAGGTGGAAATTTTATAGATCGACCACGGCCTCTCAGCCCGGAAATTTTAAATGAAGCGTTAAATAACTTTGAAAGTAAAATTTTGTCGACCGATCTTACTGAAAACCTAAGAGATTTTCGCCTTACATAAAATCTGTAAGCTGTTCGAAGTCCTTTATTCAGCCACTCACTGAGCAAAACGGCACCGTAATGGAAACTGACAAAGAGAAGACGGAAATGCTGAATTCGGTATCGGAAAATATTTCTCCGCTGAAGATCTTAATATGGTGCCTGATTTCAATAGAAACTAATGGCAGATACTGAGATACCAATCACGGAGTACGAATGAAACTAAAAACACTTAGTAGGAAAAATGCATCAGGACCGGATAAGATATGTGTGAGTTTCTACAAAGATTATGAGAAAGATCATGCTCCCATTCCAGCAGCAGTTTATCGTAATTCGCTGGAGCAACGAAGACACCTAGGGATTAGATAAAAGCGCACGTCGTTCAGTTTTTGAAGGAGGGTCGTAGGATAAACGCATATTATCATAGATTTGTACCTGTGACGTCATTTTGTTGTAGCATGGAATACCTTCTATGTTCAAGAATTACGACTTTTCTAGAGAACCAAAATCTCCTCCATAAGAATCTATATGGTTTCTGCAAACAGAGAACTTGAGAAACTCAGCTCTACTCGGATCTTCCATGAGCGCTGTAGACAACGGCTATCAGGTTGATCGTAGGTTTCCTTGACGTCAGGAAAGCATTTGACATCTTCCTGCACTGCCGTTTAGTGAAAAACATTACGAGTTTCTTCGAGTATCAGACCAGCTTGGCGACTGGATTCATGTTTACACGTCTCTCTCAGCAACATCGACTGACGTAAAGATAATTTCTGGAGTACCCCAAGGAACTACGACAGGACCGTTAATGTTTACAGTGCGCATAAATGAACGAGTAGAGAGCGTCGAAAGCTCTTTCAGGTTGCTCGCAGACGATGTGGTTTTCTGTAAGAGAGTTGAAATGCTAGAAGACAGTATCGATACTGAGGACTGATGAGTGCGGAAGGCTCTAGCAGCTGACCCAGAAAGTAAATAAATGTAACATGTAGTGCATAAACAGGAACAGAAATCATGTACTGTATAATTACACTATTGATGACAAACTGCTGGAAACAGTATGCGCCGTAAAATGACTAGGAGTAACTATCCAGTGCGACATTAAGTGGAATGATCAAATAAAACAAATAGCAGGAAAACCATATGCCTGATTGAAAGCCATAGAAAGAATCTTAAGGAAATGTAACTCACCACGAAAGAAGTTGTTCATAAGGCGCTTGTTACACCGATTCTTGAGTACTATTCATCAGTATGGTTTTCCTGCCAGGTAAGCCTGACAGAAGAGGTAGAGAAGATCTATGAACGGTGGTGCATTCGTCCCTGGCTTGCGTAGTCGGCGAGAGAGCCGGACGGAAATGCTCAACAAACTGCTGTGGCAGACGCTGCAAGAGAGGGTCACTACTGAAACTTTCCGAAAGAAGTCCGACAACACTTTACTTTCACCCTTAAACATCTCACGAAACTAGAAAACTCGAGAATTAGAGCTAATACAAGGCTTACGGACCACCATTCTCCCCACGCGCTATTCGTGAGTGAACAGGGTACGGGGAGAATCAGTTAGTGCTGCCAGAAGTACGCTCCGCCACACATCGACAGGTGGCCTGTGGAGTATTAATTTGTATGTAGAGTGGTGGCATACTAGGACAAACTTATCCATACGCGTGGATGTCTGATCAAAGAACGGGAGCTGTAAGTTATTTTACGCTTGTGATGAGCCACTGAACATGTAGTTGTTGCCGTAAATGGCCTAGCTCCCGGATGACCCTCATCATTAAAGATATCTGCATTCGTTGTTGTGCGCTACTCTACAAAGAAGTTTCAGTGAATCTGAAATGAATAGCATTTCGCAGTCGAGAAAAAGTAGAAGGAAAAATAATTTTATGCTTCGGGCTAACTTAGGAATCCCGTTGTCTTCCGCCTTTGTAAGCTCTTCACTTATTCTGTTTCCATTTTGTAAGATAACTGACTTTCCTATACGTTCGAGCTGTTAATGCGAAAAATATGTGACTGTGATGATGCCGGCGATACATGAAATACGTCTAATTATGTGCGATGTTTCTTTCTTGACAGCTTACGAAGGTCAACAGTCATACCTCATCTATACGGCTTAAAAATTCACACGAATAGCGAAATCATCAATACGACTGCGACTTGGCTAACACTTTACACTAGGTAAATTTATGACGAGACATCTGATAGTAAACGTTTAAGTAAATGAGAAGACTTTTCTCCGTGTATGCTTCTTTCATGAAACATACGACTATTAATACAGACGAGAGCCCAGATGTCTGTGTATTAGGTTCAGTCAATTGATAACGGGTGATTTTGCATAGAGGTATTTTTCCAGTATGATAATATTTTTAGTACTGATGAGAGGAACACAAGATTTGTTAAGATTTTCTTGACAATTTTTTTCTGAAAAATGTTACTCATTATGTGAAGGGCTTATTTCAGTAATGGTACAAGTCCAATTTTTTTCATGTTGAGATACAGAGTCGTAAAGTTAAATAAGTGCTGAAAAATCTGCAGTCAAAATACCAGAAATATTCAAGCATATGGCTTCTTGCTAGAGATGAATCTTTCTTTCTGTTTTTTGGCTCATTAATTTCAGAAGCATTATAGACAGAAAAGTGGAGGTAATGGACTCGTACCACTGTTGAAATAAGCCCTTCATGTACTTTTGTCGTAACACAGTCTTTGTGTCATTGTACGTGGCAAAAGTACAACATTCTTTCGCCCACACTAGCATTAGAATAATAATGTTTCCTTTATTTTAAATTAATTATAATATTTATTGTCATTTTGTTGTAAATTGGATGTTTGACGGCGACAGTATCCCACACAAGATTAAATAACGTTATTTTGTTGGTGTTGCCAATATGATAGAAACATACATTCCAGCATGAACTATTTTCGCTGCGTTTGTGAAGTTTGGATCGTTATTTAATAACTGTAAGCACCGTATTGTTGTATCCCGTAAGATATTACTGCGTTTTGCTATGTGAAAGGCGATAGGAAAGACATAAATGGTAACCCTACACTCTGCAGCCTACATAATACATTTTTATGTGCTTTGAATTCTTGATGCTTATCTACATAAAACGAATATTTCTTTCTTTGTCACGTACGTTTTCTTATAGCATTCATCTAATAGTTAAAACATTTCTTGAGTAGTTGCTTGACGTCCGCGAAGGTTTCTGACTTACTACATCTATTTTACAGCCGGTGGCGTGCGAATCGTTTGAACAAATTTACGCATTTTATAGTTTAGCTTCAGTTCGTGAGTTATCGGTGTACGAGTGCGCACAGAAGACATAATTGAATTCAATCAAATATAAAATGCAACATTTAATTTCGTTTGCGACGTAGTACGAGGTGATTATTGTGAAATTCCTATTACCAGTCGACATCATATAATAGATGTTGTTGTAGTTGTTGTCTTCAGCCCTGAGACTGGTTTGATGCAGCTCTCCATGCTACTCTATCCTGTGCAAGCTTCTTCATCTCCCAGTACCTACTGCAACCTACATCCTTCTGAATCAGCTTAGTGTATTCATCTCTTGGTCTCCCTCTACGATTTTTACCCTCCACGCTGCCCTCCAATGCTAAATTTGTGACCCTTTGATGCCTCAGAACATGTCCTACCAACCGGTCCTTTCTTCTTGTCAAGTTGTACCACAAACTCCTCTTCTTCCCAATTCTATTCAATAACTCCTCATTAGTTATGTGATCTACCCATCTAATCTTCAGCATTCTTCTACAGCACCACAGTTCGAAAGCTTCTATTCTCTTCTTGTCCAAACTATTTATCGTCCATGTTTCACTTCCATACATAGCTACACTCCATACAAATACTTTGAGAAACGACTTTCTGATACTCAAATCTATACTCGATGTTAGCTAATTTCTCTTCTTCAGAAACACTTTTCTTGCCATTGCCAGTCTACATTTTATATCCTCTCTACTTCGACCATCATCAGTTATTTTGCTCCCCAAATAGCAAAACTCCTTTACTACTTGAAGTGTCTCATTTCCTTTTATAATTCCCTCAGCATCACCCGACTTAGTTTTGCTTTTGTTGATGTTCATCTTATATCCTCCTTTCAAGACACTGTCCATTCCGTTCAACTGCTCTTCCAAGTCCTTTGCTGTCTCTGACAGAATTACAATGTCATCGGCGAAACTCAACGTTTTTATTTCTTCTCCAAGTACTTTAATACCTACTCCGAATTTTTCTTTTGTTTCCTTTACTACTTGCTCAATATACAGATTTAATAATATCAGGGACAGGCTACAACCCTGTTTCACTCCCTTCCCAACTGCTGCTTCCCTTTCATGCCCGTCGACTCATATAACTGGCATCTGGTTTCTGTACAAATTGGAAATAGCCTTTCGCTCCCTGTAGTTTACCCCTGGCACGTTTAGAATTTGAAAGAGAGTATTCCAGTCAACATTGTCAAAGGTTTCTCTAAGTCTAAAAATGCTAGAAATGTAGGTTTACCTTTCCTTAATCTATTTTCTAAGATAAGTCGTAGGGTCAGTGTTGCCTCACGTGTTCCAACATTTCTGCGGAATCCAAACTGATCTTCCCCGAGGTCGGCTTCTACCAGTTTTCCCATTCGTCTGTAAAGAATTCGCGTTAGTATTTTGCATCCGTGACTTATTAAACTGATAGGTCTGTAATTTTCACATCTGTCAACACCTGCTTTCTATGGGATTGGAATTATTATATTCTTCTTGAAGTCTGAGGGTATTTCGCCTGTCTCATACATCTTGCTCACCAGATGGTAGATTTTTGTCAGGACTGGCTCTCCCAAGGTTGTCAGTAGTTCCAATGGAATGTTGTCTACTCCCTGGACCTTGTTTCGACTTAGGTCTTTCAGTGCTCTGTCAAACTCTTCATGCAGTATCGTATCTCCCATTTCATCTTCATCTACATACTCTTCCATTTCCATAATATTGTCCTCAAGTACATCGCCCTTGTATAGACCCTCTATATACTCCTTCCACCTTTCTGCTTTCCCTTGTTTGCTGAGAACTGGATTTCCATCTGAGCTCTTGATATTCATACAAGTGGTTCTCTTTTCTCCAAAGGTCGCTTTAATTTTCCTGTAGGCAGTTATAATAGATAACACCGGAAATTTCTTTTCTTTTTCGAAGCGAGTTTGTAGTAGTCATCACAAAACATCCGTTTCACTGACGACTCAATAATGTCACCCAAAATGATAAGCGACTGGTAGATCTGCCCCTCAAAAATGAAAGAAAAGTTACCACAAACGCCAGATATACACTCCTGGAAATTGAAATAAGAACACCGTGAATTCATTGTCCCAGGAAGGGGAAACTTTATTGACACATTCCTGTGGTCAGATACATCACATGATTACACTGACAGAACCACAGGCACATAGACACAGGCAACAGAGCATGCACAATGTCGGCACTAGTACAGTGTATATCCACCTTTCGCAGCAATGCAGGCTGCTATTCTCCCATGGAGACGATCGTAGAGATGCTGGATGTAGTCCTGTGGAACGGCTTGCCATGCCATTTCCACCTGGCGCCTCAGTTGGACCAGCGTTCGTGCTGGACGTGCAGATCGCGTGAGACGACGCTTCATCCAGTCCCAAATATGCTCAATGGGGGACAGATCCGGAGATCTTGCTGGCCAGGGTAGTTGACTTACACCTTCTAGAGCACGTTGGGTGGCACGGGATAATGCGGACGTGCATTGTCCTGTTGGAACAGCAAGTTCCCTTGCCGGTCTAGGAATGGTAGAACGATGGGTTTGATGACGGTTTGGATGTACCGTGCACTATTCAGTGTCCCCTCGACGATCACCAGTGGTGTACGGCCAGTGTAGGAGATCGCTCCCCACACCATGATGCCGGGTGTTGGCCCTGTGTGCCTCGGTCGTATGCAGTCCTGATTGTGGCGCTCACCTGCACGGCGCCAAACACGCATACGACCATCATTGGCACCAAGGCAGAAGCGACTCTCATCGCTGAAGACGACACGTCTCCATTCGTCCCTCCATTCACGCCTGTCGCGACACCACTGGAGGCGGGCTGCACGATGTTGGAGCGTGAGCGGAAGACGGCCCAACGGTGTGCGGGACCGTAGCCCAGCTTCATGGAGACGGTTGCGAATGGTCCTCGCCGATACCCCAGGAGCAACAGTGTCCCTAATTTGTTGGGAAGTGGCGGTGCGGTCCCCTACGGCACTGCGTAGGATCCTACGGTCTTGGCGTGCATCCGTGCGTCGCTGCGGTCCGGTCCCAGGTCGACGGGCACGTGCACCTTCCGCCGACCACTGGCGACAACATCGATGTACTGTGGAGACCTCACGCCCCACGTGTTGAGCAATTCGGCGGTACGTCCACCCGGCCTCCCGCATGCCCACTATACGCCCTCGCTCAAAGTCCGTCAACTGCACATACGGTTCACGTCCACGCTGTCGCGGCATGCTACCAGTGTTAAAGACTGCGACGGAGCTCCGTATGCCACGGCAAACTGGCTGACACTGACGGCGGCGGTGCACAAATGCTGCGCAGCCAGCGCCATTCGACGGCCAACTTCGCGGTTCCTGGTGTGTCCGCTGTGCCGTGCGTGTGATCATTGCTTGTACAGCCCTCTCGCAGTGTCCGGAGCAAGTATGGTGGGTCTGACACACCGGTGTCAATGTGTTCTTTTTTCCATTTCCAGGAGTGTAGATATCCAACGGGAATACCGCAAGCCTTCCGAGTAAGCACTGCTCAAACAGTTTCTCTGAGAGAAACAAGCATAGGAAAACAAGATTTTGAGTGGCGTCTCAGCGCATTCCGGGTACTCTCCAATTTCTTGTAAGACTTTAAAAACATTTAAAAAAAACTTGGCCTTAATGAATGATACGTACACATATATCCAAAACTCCTAATATATTTTTGATACGTGGTAAATGTAATGTCCTCATTACGTTCCTTGCAATTACGGAATTACTATCGGCGCTCTGGGAAGCTGGGACACAGGATTTTGCGGAGAGGAAATTGTAGTAATTCTACCAACAGTGGAAAAAAGGGAGAAAAGAACGAGCGGTCAAATAACAGAAGAATGAGAAATCATTTTTCAAAGGCCGTTTGGAAGACGCCATGTTCCAGCACAGTAAGTTGTGGCAGCGTCTACTTTTGCTGACTGTCGACCTGTCGTGTAGCAGAAACCTGCAGAAACACCTCTTTTGTCAGAAGCTTGTTAGTTTGCAATTAGCCACAACACTTTTAAAGTCGAAGCGATACAATGCGTCTGGTCTCAACCGTTGCATCATTGGTGCAGCATTTCCTGATGATGTCGGCCAAAAGGTATACTATTGTTCAGATTTGGAACACTTAGCAGAGGAAATTAGTCATGTACGTTCCTAGACTTACAGATAACCATAACAAAATTTTTATTCGTTTAGTAATTTCTTGCAGACTCTTTAGAACAAAGGAAATGTTCCTTTAGATACGTTCGCATCAAGGATTATGTCTGTTGAAACCAAGCGTTTTTGTATATCAGATACTTAGGACCATGGTTTACAGTAAATAACATCCCACTAAGTTACCTGGCATAGTTACTCAGAGTCTTCTTGGAAACATATATGTTGATCTATGTTAGGTCACACTTGTGTAGGATATAGCGATTTCCCTCAGCCACTTCAGGAGAGTGTCACGATGGTACTTCTATCAAGAATCAGTCTCGATTCTTATCCAGTGGTACTGAGCTGAACTAGCTACCAATGGAGCAGTTGCTACTTTATTGCACTTAAACAGTGGAAAGGGTGGCATTCAACATTTTGTCCATTAATCAAAATTTAGGTTCCTCGCGTTTCACCCACGTCACTTAGACCGAGTTCGTCGATGTTGTGTAGGAATAAGCTATCTTCGATTTCTTGCCTCATCCCTGTCACACTGAAACTAACGTTCTGAGAATGAGGATTTGCCATCGGAGGGACGATAACCCCTAAACCCCCTTTCTCCAGCCAGCCGAAATAGCTGAGCGGTTCTAGGCGCTGCAGTCTGGAACCGCGAGACCGCTACGGTCGCTGTTTCGACTCCTGCCTCGGGCATGAATGTGTGTGATCTCCTTAGGTTAGTTAGGTTTAAGTAGTTCTAAGTTCTAGGGGACTAATGACCTCAGAGCCATTTGAACCATTTAAACCCTTTCTCCTTCCAGGGTGCAGACGTATTAACTCTAATATCCAGTCTTTCCATTAAAAAAATCAAAAGAAGATTTTCTCTTTGTTCCCAAAGATCGCAAGTAAACTATATTTAATTGGCGTCATCTTCATGCCCATAGGCGTTGCCGCCTCGGAGCTGCCAACAAATTCGACTTGCTTCTGAAAACAATAGTTACTGGATGTGATAGAAGGTGCATATTTACCGTCTTAGTACTAACAAAACATTTTTATTGCCAGTTTCATTTATTTAGTAATGAGCAGTATTACGATAATTAAGAAGCGTGACTGGTAGGCATCATTCTGTCAGTTAATTCTTCAGTCATATGGTTTGATGGGATCTGCCTAATACGTATTGCGTCAGATTGCTGCTACCATTTTCGATAGCTTGTTATCAACCCGCACAAAATCCACTTGCGCTAGACGCATACTTAAAATTTCGGTTCACGCAACAATGCTTGTGTATACGCTTTCCTGCTGAAACAAGGAAGGAATACTTACCAATGCGTGCAAGATAAAGTGAGAGTCTGTAATAATACGGAAATTTTATATAATACAGATTCATGTTTACGTTATTTTAAATTGCACCAAACAAAATAAAATAATATTAGTACAAAATTAGTTACGGCTTACCCGTAGTTTTTGTATGCTGCAAACAGTCGGTATTTCCGCTTTATGCCACGCTAAATTCCTGTTTGCATATAAAACAGAAGGCTTTGAAACAATTATCTTTCACAGGACAAAGCCTGGAATATGTTTATTCCCAACATGAATGGTAAATACAGACGCTTTTAGTTCTTTTTCCCCGGGGGAGATTTCGTGTTATCTACATCGCTACTCATATTAAGAAATCACAAACTCCGAATCTGAGCAGAACAAAGCTCACGTCCTTTAGCTTAGAGTAATGTGGTCCTTACTCCAGATTACCGGGTTGCAGGCCGGCAGAGCATACTCATGAAGTAAACGCTGTTGCCGGTTTACTTGTTTACTTTTCCATCCCATAACCAGAGAACGAAGGAAAAGCAGTGACGTGTCGGGCGAAATAAATTACTTTGACTACCACCGCAAAAGTTAGAAAAGTACCGGTTGAATGCCAAATAATACGGAACAAGAGAGCGAACAAAAAAAAAATTCCAAAATACGGGATTTCCCGGGAAATACGAAGTAGTTGGGAGCCCCATTTGGATATAATGAAATAAGTTGCTGCTGTCGTAAATAGTGATATACATCATTTTTAGCTTTGTTATTGGTGCGCTACCTGCATTCATGTCATGTGTTGAATGTAATTGCCGGCGGTGTGGCCGAGAGGTTCTAGGCGCTTCAGCTGGAACCGCACGACCGCTACGGTCGCAGGTTCGAATTCTGCCTCGTTCACGGATGTATGTGATGTCCTTAGGTTAATTAGGTTTAAGTAGTTCTGTGTCTAGGGGACTGATGACCTCAGATGTTAAGACCGATAGTGCTCAGAGCCATTTGAACCATTTTGAATGTAATTTGGCGCCAAATGAATTGTTATCGAAGGTATTGGCAGTATCTTCTCTGTGAGAAAAAACAGTTTGTGCTACCGACAGCGTACATAAACAGCGCTGGCGAACAAAGCCATCGTTTCACACAAAAAGGATCGTAAGTGATGGGTGGAATGACGTGACACAGAAAAATGAAAACCGTGAATCGTATGTTACCGACAGTTCAGTAAACCTTATTGTTAGGTTGGTGCAGAAGTTCGTAGTGTTTGTGGTTTTCCATTCTGATATTCAGTTCGCTATGGGCTATTGTATCAGTTGCTATTTTTTTATTTGTAGTCCACTGTTGCTGCTTGAGTTTACATATTATCATTTTGTCATTTGGAGATAGTGAGTGGAGTTATAAAACTGAGTGCCAAGCGGAGATAACGGAACATTTCCGATATACTCTTCTGTTTCTCATTAGAGGAGTGACTGCAGTGGAGGTATCCAAAACCATTTGCGCCATGTACTGGATAAAGCTATTGCACAAAGCATGGCAAGAATATGGTTTTCTCGTTTTAAAGAGGATAGTTTTGACATTAGTGACTCTTCAAGTCCAGTAAGACCTTCGGGGTTTGATGAAGATCGTATAAACGCTTAGTCCACAACTATTCACGTCAGTGTACTCGAGAATTGGCCAATGTTATGAACTGTGATCATTCCACCATCGTGCTACATTTGCATGTAATGGGGATCGTTAAAGAATAAAGTGTATGGGAACCGCACGCTATAAGCCATATCCAAAAAATCAGCAGGTGGCTATATGTGTCTTTCTGCTTGCTCGTCATCAGCTAGCTCGCTAGAAGCACCTTCCATTCCTATCCTGTGTAGTTAGTAGTGACGAAAAAATATGTGGTTGGGCTGCCGTAAGGAAAAGAATGGAATGGTTGAGCCCAAAGAAAGCAGCAACGCCATCCACAAAATATGTTATCGATCTAGTGGAACAGCAAAGGCGTAGTGTCCTACGAATTGCTTCCCAGAGATGTATCCATCACCGCTAACGTTTACTGTCAAGAACTAAGACGTCGCAGACCAGGAACACTGCGTCAAGTGATGCTACTCCAAATATAGCCCGCATGCATTCTGCTAGACTGATAAAATACGCTATACAGGAGTTGAGTATGGAAGTCACTTCGAACCCATCTTACGCTCTCATATTTTTACTTTTTCGCTCTGTATCGAACAACTTTCAAGAAACCTCCTTTTAGGATGAAAATACGCGAACATCGCTCGATGAGTTCTTCACCTCAAAACCACGTGATTGCTACATTCGCTCAATCTTAAAGTTACCCCGACGTTGACAGACTTTTAGATAGTGAAGATACTATATCATCGATGACCAAAGTCTCAGCTTATGTGTATATGTTGTGTTTACTAAACTTTTGGGAAAACGGTACGGACATATGCACTATATCAATACTTTCCCTTATCACCTTCCAGGAAGAGATAGCCCAGAGAATTAATCTGAAATGTTTTCAAATCAACTTAAAGCAGAGATTACTTCTTCATGTTCAGTTAAACCTGATGGTCTCTACATTTGATTGCTTTGTTGTAGTGTGTATGCGATCAAGTACTTTCATCACCTATTGCTGATATGGTGCGACGTGGAATGAGTCATTCTTTACAAAATACAGAACATACCTTATTTTATATGGAGTGTTCGGAAACTGCCGTTACAAACTTTCTGAACTTGTACAGGTGAGTGAGTACATAAAGGTTTGAATAGGAACCAATGTCCGGAAACGTACCGTTTCCGTTCAACGGGGATTTCACTTCAGATGTTTAACTCATCCACTTCTGGTTTAGGAATTTAATTAGGCGTGACGCAGAACAATTGCTGTGTAACAATTAATGAAACATCTATTTATCGTTTAATCACATTCGTTTGTATTAACACTAAATCATTACATGTTTAAATTATTCCAGGCCAAAAAGAAGACCCAGCATACAATACGTACAGAACAGTGCTGATGCATTACAACAATGGCTCTCTGTGTCGACCACCTACCTTGTTCCAGACATTGTATTTACGAACTATGTTATGGTCACAGTCTCCGTCCCACCCGGTGTCTCTTCAGTTTCTAGTGCAGCGCCCACAACTCGCGACAGTTTCTGTTTCTACAGGAGTCTCTCAAATTAAACTTTACATACGACCCCAGATCAGGTGACCGTCTGATGTAGTACACGTGATCCTGTCTACGCTACTGCATACCAGGTCAATAAACTCTGAGGTATTTCTCTTTCCTTCAGCAGACGTCGATGCGTTACAAATCTGAATAGAAACTGTCGTCGAACGGAAACGGTACGTTTCCTGACATAGGTTCCTGTTCAAAATACGAGGGACACTTAGTAAATAATGCACCGGCTGCAATTACTGTGGATTGTTTGATGCAACAATAATGAAAATTACGTGAGATATATATGGGGTCTTGAGGAAGAAGCACGTGTTTTTGTTTGTTCCCTGTATACTCTATCATAAAATTGGCGAGAGGTAGTAGTGGATCCTGAAGAAGTATCGGGTACTATCAGTGTTTAAGACCAGAGGTCTTTACGCACCAAAATCCCGGCAGAAATGCTCAGTGCGCAAAGTGAAGTTTGTGGTGAGTTTAACTTAGTACTGTTTCACGCTGGTGAATCGTTCTCGTGTTTATCGTATAAACGATACTGCAAGATCCGGAAGGCCAAAAATGTCAACAGATGAATGAAGTGCGAAACTTGTGGCAGACGCTCTTGAAGAAGATCGTAGTGCGACTTGTGAACCTCTCTCAAGCCACGGGAATTGCCCCCAACATCAGTATGCCGTATTTGGACAAATCATTTGAAGAAGAGATAAATTGGTGCAAGGTAGGTCCCACACTGTTTGACGGCTGAAGAAAAGCATGAACGCGTGGATATTACAACCACACTCAAACAACGATTGGATCATGAGGGTTAAGGACTGTTGCGTCGAATTGCGCTATTGATGAAAAATGGATTAAAGACTTTGAACTGGAGTTGAAATCACAGTCCAATGAATGGAGAACTTCAAATTTTCCCCGTCCAGAAACATTTTGATGCTCTCAATCAAATTTCAAGTTAATGATGATTTTTTTTCTTATAATCAACAAGGAATCATTGTGACAAATGGAGTCCTGTATGGAACAAGTATCACAGCAGTGTATTGTAACTTGATGCAAAATCTGCGCAGGATAATGCCCAAAATACAACCCCAGCTGCTCGATGCTGGGCCACTATTTATCCTCGACAATTCTCCCCCGAACATCGGCACTGTTGTAGTTCAAAAACTGGGCGAATACGGATGGGAAGTGTTGCCGCTTCCTCTCTACATCCCGGACATGAAACCACCGGACTTCGACTTGTTCCCGAAGTTGAAAAAACTTAATCGTGGACTTCGTTATGTTTCTGTGGAAGTGCTTTCTACCACCATTACCCGAGCCATCTGACAGATGAACAGAAGTGGGGTCTTGGATGGAATAACAGAGCTTCCGAGACGTTTGGAATCAATCATAGAGATGCAGGGAGACTATATTGAACGACTGTAAGGAGATAAAAAAGAAGTCTGAGTAGAAAAGAAAGTGTGCATTATTTATGAACTGCTCCTGTATGATGTACTAGCTTCCCTCTATAAGTCCTACAACGTTGTAACGGAAATTTCCGAACACCTTGTATTGTCTGTTAATTTCTCAAAATTCCAGAACGATTGCTGTAGTTAAAGGTGTTTTTGAACCACTACCACAACGTCTTGACAATATTATTCACTTTAGATATTATCAACGCCACTGTTACAATTATTCATGTTAGAGAAGAAGTAACGGCGCTTAAGACTCAAATTTCTGCGCCGTTCTAGGCATAAGGCATAACCATGTTGTTGTTGTGGTCTTTAGCTCTGAGACTGGTTTGATGCAGCTCTCCATGCTACTCTATCCTGTGCAAGCTTCTTCATCTTCCAGTACTTACTGCAACCTACATCCTTCTGAATCTGCTTAGTGCATTCATGTCTTGGTCTCCCTCTACGATTTTTACCCTCCACGCAGCCCTCCAATGCTAAATTTGAGATCCTTTGATGCCTCAGAACATGTCCTACCAACCAGTCCATTCTTCTTGTCAAGTTGTGCCACAAACTCCTCTTCTTCCCAATTCTATTCAGTAACTCCTCATTAGTTATGTGATCTACCCATCTAATCATCAGCATTCTTCTACAGCACCACAGTTCGAAAGCTTCTATTCTCTTCTTGTCCAAACTATTTATCGTCCATGTTTCACTTCCATACATGGCTACACTCCATACAAACACTTTGAGAAACGACTTTCTGATACTCAAATCTATACTCGATGGTAGCAAATTTCTCTTCTTCAGAAACGCTTTCCTTGCCATTGCCAGTCTACAATTTATATCCTCTCTACTTCGACCATCATCAGTTATTTTGCTCCCCAAATAGCAAAACTCCTTTACTACTTTAAGTGTCTCATTTCCTAATCTAATTCCCTCAGCATCATCCGACTTAATTCGACTACATTCCATTATCCTCGTTTTTCTTTTGTTGACGTTCATTATATATCCTCCTTTCAAGACACTGTCCATCCCGTTCAACTGCTCTTCCAGGTCCTTTGCTGTCTATGACAGAATTGCAATGTCATCGGCGGACCTGAAAGTTTTTATTTCATCTCCATGGATTTTAATACCTACTCCGAATTTTTCTTTTGTTTTCTTTACTGCTTGCTCAATATACAGATTGAATAACATCGGGGAGAGGCTACAACCCTGTCTCACTCCGCTCCCAACCACTGCTTACCTTTCATGTCCCTCGACTCTTACAACTGCCATCTGGTTTCTGTACGAATTGTAAATAGCCTTTCGCTCCTTGTATTTTACCCCTGCCACCTTCAGAATTTGATAGAGAGTATCCCAGTCACCATTGTCAAAAGCTTTCTCTAAGTCTACAAATGCTAGAAATGTAGGTTTGCCTTTCCTTAATCTATTTTCTAAGATAAGTCGTAGGGTCAGTGTTGCCTCACGTGTTCCAACATTTCTACGGAATCCAAACTGATCTTCCCCGAGGTCGGCTTCTACCAGATTTCCCATTCGTCTGTAAGGAATTCGCATTAGTATTTTGCAGACGTGACTTATTAAACTGATAGTCCAGTAATTTTCACATCTGTTAACACCCGCTTTCTTTGGGTTTGGAATTATTATATTCTTCTTGAAGTCTGGGGGTATTTCGCCTGTCTCATACATCTTTCTCATCAGATGGTAGGGTTTTGTCAGGACTGGCTCTCCCAAGGCCGTCAGTAGTTCTAATGGAATGTGGTCTACGCCCGGGGCCTTGTTCCGATTCAGGTCTTTCAGTGCTCTGTCAAACTCTTCATGCAGTATCGTATCTCCGATTTCTTCCTCATCTAAATCCTCTGCCATTTCCATAATATTGTCCTCAAGTATATCGCCCCTGTATAGACCCTCTATATAATCCTTCCACCTTTCTGCTTTCCCTTCTTTGCTTAGAACTGGGTTTCCACCTGAGCTCTTGATATTCATACAAGTGGCTCTCTTCTCTCCAAAGGTCTCTTTAATTTTCCTGTAGGCAGTATCTACACTCCTGGAAATGGAAAACAGAACACATTGTCACCGGTGTGTCAGACGCACCATACTTGCTCCGGACACTGCGAGAGGGCTGTACAAGCAATGATCACACGCACGGCACAGTGGACACACCAGGAACCGCGGTGTTGGCCGTCGAATGGCGCTAGCTGCGCAGCATTTGTGCACCGCCGCCGTCAGTGTCAGCCAGTTTGCCGTGGAATACGGAGCTCCATCGCAGTCTTTAACACTGGTAGCACGCCGCGACAGCGTGGACGTGAACCGTAATGCAGTTGACGGACTTTGAGCGAGGGCGTATAGTGGGCATGCGGGAGGCCGAGTGGACGTACCGCCGAATTGCTCAACACGTGGGGCGTGAGGTCTCCACAGTACATCGATGTTGTCGCCAGTGGTCGGCGGGAGGTGCACGTGCCCGTCGACCTGGGACCGGACCGCAGCGACGCATGGATGCACGCCAAGACCGTAGGATCCTACGCAGTGCCCTAGGGGACCGCACCGCCACTTCCCAGCAAATTAGGGACACTGTTGCTCCTGGGGTATCGGCGAAGACCATTCGCAACCGTCTCCATGAAGCTGGGCTACGGTCCCGCACACCGTTAGGCCGTCTTCCGCTCACGCCCCAACATCGTGCAGCCCGCCTCCAGTGGTGTCGCGACAGGCGTGAATGGAGGGACGAATGGAGACGTGTCGTCTTCAGCGATGAGAGTCGCTTCTGCCTTGGTGCCAATGATGGTCGTATGCGTGTTTGGCGCCGTGCAGGTGAGCGCCACAATCAGGACTGCATACGACCGAGGCACACAGGGCCAACACCCGGCATCATGGTGTGGGGAGCGATCTCCTACACTGGCCGTACACCACTGGTGATCGTCGAGGGGACACTGAATAGTGCACGGTACATCCAAACCGTCATCGAACCCATCGTTCTACCATTCCTAGACCGGCAAGGGAACTTGCTGTTCCAACAGGACAATGCACGTCCGCATGTATCCCGTGCCACCCAACGTGCTCTAGAAGGTGTAGTTGACTACCCTGGCCAGCAAGATCTCCGGATCTGTCCCCCATTGAGCATGTTTGGGACTGGATGAAGCGTCGTCTCACGCGGTCTGCACGTCCAGCACGAACGCTGGTCCAACTGAGGCGCCAGGTGGAAATGGCATGGCAAGCCGTTCCACAGGACTACATCCAGCATCTCTACGATCGTCTCCATGGGAGAATAGCAGCCTGCATTGCTGCGAAAGGTGGATATACACTGTACTAGTGCCGACATTGTGCATGCTATGTTGCCTGTGTCTATGTGCCTGTGGTTCTGTCAGTGTGATCATGTGATGTATCTGACCCCAGGAATGTGTCAATAAAGTTTCCCCTTCCTGGGACAATGAATTCACGGTGTTCTTATTTCAATTTCCAGGAGTGTATCTTACCCCTAGTGAGATAAGCCTCTACATCGTTACATTTGTTCTCTTGCCTTACCTGCTTCGCCATTTTGCACTTCCTGTCGATCTCATTTTCTAGACGTTTGTATTCCGTTTTGCCTGCTTCATTTACTGCATTTTCACACTTTCTCCTTTCATCAATGAAATTCAGTATTTCTTCTGTTACCCAAGGATTTCTACTAGCGCTCGTCTTTTTACCTACTTGATCCTCTGCTGCCTTCACTTCTTCATCCCTCAGAGCTACCCATTCTTCTTCTACTGTATTTCTTTACCCCACTCCTGTCAATTGTTCCCTTATACTCTCCCTGAAACTCTGTACAACGTCTGGTTTAGTCAGTTTATCCAGGTCCCATCGCGTTAAATTCCTTAAAAGACATTATCATAGTAAGTGCATTGAAACGAGCAGACACCATTGGCACTTTGAATGCTCAACTATATTCGTTTGTCAGTCACTTTTGGTACCATATTCCAGGCGTATTGGAGCAGCCGTTGAGGTGTTGTGCTTCGGCTGGGAAGGGGAGTGAGTGTGCCTGACTGTGCGCTGGTTGCCTGCCGGCAGGCGCGCCATGTCGCTGCAGCTGGAGCAGCTGGCGGAGCCGGCGGCGCTGCGCCTCGCCGCCGCCTGCCGCAGCAGGGTGTACCCGCCGGGCGCCTACCGCGTGCGGCCCAGCGGCTGCATCGTCACCGACCTCTACCCGCAGCACGCGCAGGCGCTCAGGGACTTCGACATCTACGAAGACGACGTCTGGATCGCCTCCTACCCCAAATGCGGTAGGTTTCTTCGGACTGTTCACTACACAAAGTCTATGCTTCCTGCAACAGGCATTTGCGTCCGTCCTTAAATTGTTGTCCCTATTCTGCTAACGAGAAGACCATGGCAAGTTCCATAACCCCATTACCCGAAAAGTTTACTCAATGCAGGGGTGGTCAAAGGATGCGAACACGTGTCCCCATTTGTCAATAGGCCCTCAAGCATTTCTCAGAAAACGACGTTCAAAGTTTTAGAGTCACTTTTTCTACCTTTTACCTAATATGTATTTCAAGCGGAGCTGTTGTGCAGACAGTAGCGCCCCGGCTTCACACTTTTTGCTCACCATGTTCGGAGCCAGATTATTATTTTTAGTTCTCTTTACAGCTTACGCGCAGTATCCTTAGAAGATTACTACACGAATATTGTCCAGTGTATTTTGAAATAACGTTGTCTTTATTCACCTACTAGCTTTACGTCTGGTGAATCAATTAAACAAAGAACAATAAATAATTGACAAATGTATTTACAACTCTTTTCAGTGATATTTCTGTAGTGTAGCTTGTTTCGTGGTCAACTGCAGTCGCCAGTTTCTAGTGAAGTGATGGTCTGCCGCGAAATTATTGCCAATGCTTGAAATCTTCTGAAGTGTAAATGGCACTTATTCCTCGGAGGAGATTATAAGACAAAATATCGCTGTGGAAAATCTGCCCTCACGTGATGCTTGTGGTGTTTGGAATTTCTATTTTTCGAACGCTTGAGTGATCAAGAGAATGCACCAGATCTTTCTGAAGAATAAACATAAGATTAAAATACACTGGCGGGAAAGAAGTTGGTATATACTTTTAGAGGTATACAATTTACTCAAAATCCTTTTAACAGTGCTTATGGAGTACGTGAAACAATTACATGCACAGACAAATAGCACGAGCTGTTGTGAGGTACGAGATATCAATCCATGCTGAAACACGCATATCAATACTTGGTGTAGCAGCCGCTAGTGGCAATGCAGGCGTTGCCTCTGGCATCCAGTCGATCGTACAGATGACGAATGTTGTTCTGGGATATGTCAAGCACCGCCTGCTCGACCTGCTCAGGCTTTTGTGTAAGAGTTGTTGGCTGACGAGTCACACGTGTCACTTCTCATCCCATCATATCCCACATCGTGCTGTCCAGGGAAGGTGCTGCATATCTTACAGGGTACGTTGAGTTTCACGGACAGCACGTGGCTAAGCTTTATCTCGTTGGAGAAACACATCACCTTCACGATACACGAACGGCAAAATAACGGATCTAACAACGTTCTGCAGGTAGCGACCGCTGCTTAGCGTCCCCTTCAAAAACACCAAATGAGTTGTTGCTTATCGCACTCCAGACCATAAGGCCTGGGATTGGACCAGTATGTACTGGACAAATGCATTCCACGAGACAGCGCTCATCAGGTCTACGTCGTACGCGCAAACGACCATCATTTTCCTGTGGGCAGAGTCTGCTTTCATACCTGAAGACCAAGCGATCCTCTGACGGCACCAGACGAGCCGGGCTCGTCGATGCTGCGGCGTGAGGGAAGGACGGGCTAGAGGTGTGCCTGCCCGTAGTCCCACTGCCAATAACCGGTTCGCAACAGTTCATGTTGACAAGTCCGGACTCAAGAGCCCTCTTATCTGTACTGTGGTAACTGTGCGATCTGTCACTGTTTTCCTTGGCGGCCGGTGTGGTCGTGCGGTTAAAGGCGCTTCAGTCTGGAACCGCGTGACCGCTACGGTCGCAGGTTCGAATCCTGCCTTCGTCGGTAACCTAACCAAGAGACAGTCACAGACCGACCGACCAAACGACTTGCTCGTCACCAATCGGTACATAAAAACTCAAAGACGAAACTCTTACGGACGTAATTATCCACAATTAAATATGTATTAAGCCGTCAAAACTACACGCCATGTTGGACAGCGACAACAGGTGAGGAAAGAACGCTGCCTAAAATTACGTTAGTGGCCAGGGCAGGTACCCGGAACACTATCGGCCAAAAAGCAGAAAATTCCGCTAGTACACTTGAATTTGAATTAAGTTAATATAGTTAACTCCACCAAAAAGTAACACTGACTCAATTAACGTCAGTGGCCAGGGCAGGTAATCAGAACACTAACGGCTACAAGGCAGAATATTCCGCTGGTGCACTTGAATTATACTGAAGCAATATACTTAACTCCACCCTACGTCGGATCGGTTTCACCACTACAAACACTCGGTGTTGCTCACAGGAAAAGCTCCACAGTAGAACCACCGAAATGAACGACACAGCATGAACGGATGTGGCTTGGGTTCTTAACACACCACTCAACTTTGACATCCTGGGTTGGTGAGCCACGAAGCTCGTAGCTATTGGACAGCTCTACACACGCTCCGACGCTGCGCAGGGACCGCCAGCAGATCCAGCCGACAGCACCGCACTGAGATCCTCCCTGGTCCGCACCAACCGACCGACTCCTCTCAGAAGGCCGACAACATCTAATATACGCTCCAGGAAATTGAAATAAGAACACCGTGAATTCATTGTCCCAGGAAGGGGAAACTTTATTGACACATTCCTGGGGTCAGATACATCACATGATCACACTGACAGAACCACAGGCACATAGACACAGGCAACAGAGCATGCACAATGTCGGCACTAGTACAGTGTATATCCACCTTTCGCAGCAATGCAGGCTGCTATTCTCCCATGGAGACGATCGTAGAGATGCTGGATGTAGTCCTGTGGAACGGCTTGCCATGCTATTTCCACCTGGCGCCTCAGTTGGACCAGCGTTCGTGCTGGACGTGCAGACCGCGTGAGACGACGCTTCATCCAGTCCCAAACATGCTCAATGGGGGACAGATCCGGAGATCTTGCTGGCCAGGGTAGTTGACTTACACCTTCTAGAGCACGTTGGGTGGCACGGGATACATGCGGACGTGCATTGTCCTGTTGTAACAGCAAGTTCCCTTGCCGGTCTAGGAATGGTAGAACGATGGGTTCGATGACGGTTTGGATGTACCGTGCACTATTCAGTGTCCCCTCGACGATCACCAGTGGTGTACGGCCAGTGTAGGAGATCGCTCCCCACACCATGATGCCGGGTGTTGGCCCTGTGTGCCTCGGTCGTATGCAGTCCTGATTGTGGCGCTCACCTGCACGGCGCCAAACACGCATACGACCATCATTGGCACCAAGGCAGAAGCGACTCTCATCGCTGAAGACGACACGTCTCCATTCGTCCCTCCATTCACGCCTGTCGCGACACCACTGGAGGCGGGCTGCACGATGTTGGCACCGCGACGCACGGATGCACGCCAAGACCGTAGGATTCTACGCATTGCCGTAGGGGACCGCACCGCCACTTCCCAGCAAATTAGGGACACTGTTGCTCCTGGGGTATCGGCGAGGACCATTCGCAACCGTCTCCATGAAGCTGGGCTACGGTCCCGCACACCGTAAGGCCGTCTTCCGCTCACGCCCCAACATCGTGCAGCCCGCCTCCAGTGGTGTCGCGACAGGCGTGAATGGAGGGACGAATGGAGACGTATCGTCTTCAGCGATGAGAGTCGCTTCTGCCTTGGTGCCAATGATGGTCGTATGCGTGTTTGGCGCCGTGCAGGTGAGCGCCACAATCAGGACTGCATACGACCGAGGCACACAGGGCCAACACCCGGCATCATGGTGTGGGGAGCGATCTCCTACACTGGCCGTACACCACTGGTGATCGTCGAGGGGACACTGAATAGTGCACGGTACATCCAAACCGTCATCGAACCCATCGTTCTACCATTCCTACACCGGCAAGGGAACTTGCTGTTCCAACAGGACAATGCACGTCCGCATGTATCCCGTGCCACCCAACGTGCTCTAGAAGGTGTAAGTCAACTACTCTGGCCAGCAAGATCTCCGGATCTGTCCCCCATTGAGCATGTTTGGGACTGGATGAAGCGTCGTCTCACGCGGTCTGCACGTCCAGCACGAACGCTGGTCCAACTGAGGCGCCAGGTGGAAATGGCATGGCAAGCCGTTCCACAGGACTACATCCAGCATCTCTACGATCGTCTCCATGGGAGAATAGCAGCCTGCATTGCTGCGAAAGGTGGATATACACTGTACTAGTGCCGACATTGTGCATGCTCTGTTGCCTGTGTCTATGTGCCTGTGGTTCTGTCAGTGTGATCATGTGATGTATCTGACCCCAGGAATGTGTCAATAAAGTTTCCCCTTCCTGGGACAATGAATTCACGGTGTTCTTATTTCAATTTCCAGGAGTGTATTTTGACTCCTCTTCCACTGAGCGAATTTATGGGAAATCAGGTTGTGGCAATTGCCTTATTATCCTCGTACGAGTCATACACCGATGTGTCAAATATGTCAACCTGTTTAATGGCGTGTTGTAACGCATTTGGATCGCTGTACAGCAGCGCTGCTGCTTAGAATGATTCCAGCTGCTTGGAATTATTCCAGTTGTACTTCATAGTTTCCAGTAGCTTTGCGACACCAGATGTCAACTCACAGGTCAAGCAGTTCATGTGATTTACGGACCGACGATTTGTTGGCCTGGATTTTGCACCCGATAGCGTTCCATAGTTATATCATCAGGTGCATTTGGTAGCCAGCACATCAAACTCAGTTCACTATCCTAAAGCCACCGTAGCACGATTCTGGTGGCCTTATGACACGGACAGTTATCAATCGCAGCATTGTTCAGTTATCAATCGCAGTTATCAATCGCATCATTGTTCAGTTATCAATCGCAGTTATCAATCGCAGCACTGTTCACAACCATGATCACGAAACCCGCACTGGTCAAAGTGCATCCGAAAGCTACCACAGGACCCATGGAAGAACAAGTGAATATCCCCCAAAGTACAGAACTGACCAGTGCCCTAGGGAGAGTGTATTTGACGAGTGATCAAAATGTCTTCGGTCCAGGTTTGGAACACATGGAATGTTTAAATTTTAAATAAAAGTCATCAACAATGACGGACAAGGACTACCTGCATAAGGAGTCACTCTCGTTCTGCCAACGGCCTTCTCACAGTGCGCGGAGGAATTGACAGAGATTCAGGGTCACTCTCTTACCGTTGGGTTGTGAATCTGCGCCTAAAAGGCGGATAACTCAGTAGTGTTAACAACACGAGGATGAAGAAAGCTATGGAACTGAATGACGTAACGTGGATCCACACGAAATGTGGCCTGTACGTGAAAAAGTGCCATGATGATCTCTCCATCGGCAGTAGATTCGGCACTATACCCCATTTGGATCCACGCGAGTGAACTCTCAAGAGGGAGGCGACCATGGGAAAAAGATGGACTAACCAACGATGGGATAGCATTGTATGAGACGTAGCATGGAACGTGAAAAATCTGAATATGGTAGGAAAGCCGGAAAGTCTGGAAACGAAAATGCAAAGACTCAGTCTACATCTTATAGGGATTAGTAAAGTGAAATGCAAAGATGAGGAAATTTCCGATGAGATGAATATGGGGTTGTATCAACAGCAGCAGGAAATGGTATACGGGAGTACGATTCGTTGGTATAGGAAAGTATTGTGTCTTCCTTTGCAGACTGTGTGGTTCTTTAGTGAGTACAGGAGCTCGGAACAGATGCCCTTCATGAATAGAGAATAGATATTTTAATTTATTCTACATCTAATACGAAATAGTATAAATAATATACAACTTCTTTGCTATATTTGCAGCGTCAGTTGCTAACAGTAGGTTTGAATGTCGAAATATATACAGATGCCAAACATTTATAAATCCGTCACTCTTCAGTATGATGTCCATTCAGAAGGCGTCGAGTCCTGGCCACTGTGAAAGTCTGTAAATACTGTTCAACTGCCAAACACACAAAATGGGAACAGTACATGAATGTTACAACTGAAGTACACCCGCCGCTGAAACTTCGGAGAGAGGATGCTTTCATCTCATTGGGGCGGCGTATAGGGTGCCTAAGGTTGGTTCAAATGGCTCTGGGCACTATGGGACTTAACATCTGAGGTCATCAGTCCCCTAGAACTTAGAACTACTTAAACCAAACTAACCTAAGGACATCACACACATCCATGCCCGAGGCAGGATTCGAACCTGCGACTGTAGCGGTCACGCGGTTCCAAACTGAAGCGCTTAGAACCGCACGGCCACACTGGCCGGCAGGGTGCCTAAGGAATGCTGCGTTCTCGGAATGCTATACAACAATTCAAGCAAATAACATTAGTAATTCTATTTCTAGAAAGCAGATTGACAATACTTAACTTTTTATTTGCCGCAAATGTCGCAAGCGAGGGGCGACGTGCAAACAGTAAATATTCTTCGCTGTAGACAAAGTCCAAGTAAACACTTGATACGGATCATACAATATGTTCTGCGAGTGCCAATCTACAGCCGTCCACTAACTTCCGTATACTGAGCCAATCTGTGCGCTAATGTCCGGCCGAGGCTGGCAGGAGCGGCGCTTGAATTCAGCCCTTGCAGAGGTCGCTCGTGTCGTGGCGCGGTCCTTGTCAGAGGGGTTATTGGCTGACGTTTCCTCACCGCCTTCTCTGTTCTTACGTTCGTCGTCTTCGTTCCGGCGCTAATAGGTACGCCACAACAAGTATAGGCATACATGCCAAGATCCCAAGCAAACATGATGATATAGGGAAAGTATATGAATATCCACTCCTGGAAATTGAAATAAGAACACCGTGAATTCATTGTCCCAGGAAGGGGAAACTTTATTGACACATTCCTGGGGTCAGATACATCACATGATCACACTGACAGAACCACAGGCACATAGACACAGGCAACAGAGCATGCACAATGTCGGCACTAGTACAGTGTATATCCACCTTTCGCAGCAACGCAGGCTGCTATTCTCCCATGGAGACGATCGTAGAGATGCTGGATGTAGTTCTGTGGAACGGCTTGCCATGCCATTTCCACCTGGCGCCTCAGTTGGACCAGCGTTCGTGCTGGACGTGCAGACCGCGTGAGACGACGCTTCATCCAGTCCCAAACATGCTCAATGGGGGACAGATCCGGAAATCTTGCTGGCCAGGGTAGTTGACTTACACCTTCTAGAGCACGTTGGGTGGCACGGGATACATGCGGACGTGCATTGTCCTGTTGGAACAGCAAGTTCTCTTGCCGGTCTAGGAATGGTAGAACGATGGGTTCTATGACGGTTTGGATGTACCGTGCACTATTCAGTGTCCCCTCGACGATCACCAGTGGTGTACGGCCAGTGTAGGAGATCGCTCCCCACACCATGAGCCGGGTGTTGGCCCTGTGTGCCTCGGTCGTATGCAGTCCTGATTGTGGCGCTCACCTGCACGGCGCCAAACACGCATACGACCACCATTCGCACCAAGGCAGAAGCGACTTTCATCGCTGAAGACGACACGTCTCCATTCGTCCCTCCATTCACGCCTGTCGCGACACCACTGGAGGCGGGCTGCACGATGTTGGGGCGTGAGCGGAAGACGGCCTAACGGTGTGCGGGACCGTAGTCCAGCTTCATGGAGACGGTTGCGAATGGTCCTCGCCGATACCCCAGGAGCAACAGTGTCCCTAATTTGCTGGGAAGTGGCGGTGCGGTCCCCTACGGCACTGCGTAGGATCCTACGGTCTTGGCGTGCATCCGTGCGTCGCTGCGGTCCGGTCCCAGGTCGACGGGCACGTGCACCTTCCGCCGACCACTGGCGACAACATCGATGTACTGTGGAGACCTCACGCCCCACGTGTTGAGCAATTCGGCGGTACGTCCACCCGGCCTCCCGCATGCCCACTTTACGCCCTCGCTCAAAGTCCGTCAACTGCACATACGGTTCACGTCCACGCTGTCGCGGCATGCTACCAGTGTTAAAGACTGCGCTGGAGCTCCGTATGCCACGGCAAACTGGCTGACACTGACGGCGGCGGTGCACAAATGCTGCGCAGCTAGCGCCATTCGACGGCCAACACCGCGGTTCCTGGTGTGTCCGCTGTGCCGTGCGTTTGATCATTGCTTGTACAGCCCTCTCGCAGTGTCCGGAGCAAGTATGGTGGGTCTGACACACCGGTGTCAATGTGTTCTTTTTTCCATTTCCAGGAGTGTATTCAACGGGTAATTTAATGTGTAAAGCTAGATTAAAATCTAATAATGAGAGAGAATGTAAGGAAAGAAACGGAAGAAAGTGTTATGGGAGAATGTAGGTTTTCAGTAGTAACAAGGAAAAAATTTTGTGGTAAGTTCCTATGGGGCCAAACTGCTGAGGTCATCGGTCCCTAGGCTTACACACTACCTAGTCTAACTGACGCTAAGGACAACACACATACACCCGTATCCGAGGGAGGACTCGAGCCTCCGACGGGATGAGCCGCCAGAACTGTGGCAAGGCGCCCTAGACCGCGTTGGTACCCCGATTGGGTACCCCGCGCGGCTAACAAGGAAGAGAACTGCTCCGCAACAAACTTCAGACCGTAATACCGAATACTCCGTTCAGGAAACTAAAGAGCCAAAAGTTTGCGCACAAAGACCCAGAGACACTAAAAAATGCTAGCTGGATTACATCATGGTCAGACTAAATTCCAGAATCAGATAAGGCGTACCTAGGTGCACATATACTAATGGTGGATTTAAATTCAAGAGGATCTTGGGGACGAACTATCGTGGAATGAAGTGGGATACTGAAGTACTAGACTTTCCGAAAAACATCATTCACACAATTCGGAAGCCAGCAAGGGGATGTAAGTAATAGAGCTATCACACAATTAGCTTAACACCACATGTATCAAAGCTGATGATGAGATTAAGATAAAGAAGAGTGGAAAACAGAGCTTACGATCCTGTAGGTGACGATCGGTTAGGCTTTAGGAAAGACATAGGCACTGGAGAGGAAGTTCTGAGATAGCGCTTGATAGTGGAATCGAAACTGAAGAAAAATCTAGAAGCTTTCAAAAGATTTGTCCTCATGGAAGGAATTATTCGCCAGCGTAAAATGCTGCAAAATGTTCGAAATTCTGAGAAAACAGATGTAAGTTATAGGGAAAGGGAGGTAAAACACAATGTATAAAACACGATCAAATAAGTTTGGAAGACCTAGAACGAAGTGCTCGGAATAAAAGGGGTGTATGACAGGGAGGCAGCCTTTCATCTCTGTTGTTCAGTCTATACATCGATGAAGAAATGATGAAAATAAAAAAAAAAAGTTCAAGAGAGGGGTTAAAATTTGAGGTGAAAGGATATCAGTGATGATTCCCACATGACATCGATATCTGAAACAGAAGTGAAGAAGATTACAGGATCTGTTGAATAAACAGCTGATTCAGGGTAAGCTGAAAGAGGTTAAAAGTACAGGGAAGTAGCAGAAATGAGAATAGCGAGATATGTAAGAATCAAATTAAACAGATTTTGATAATCATCAGTTATGTTTTAAAGTTTCTCGCGAAGTAGATGAAGTTAAGGAATTCTGCTACCTTGGAATCAAAATAACCCATGGCGGACGAAGCAAGCAAGACATAAAAGCTGACCAGTAGAGGTAAAGAGGGCATTCGTAGCCAAGAAAAGTCTACTGGTGTCAAACATAGGCCTTAATCTCAGGAAGAAATATCAGAGTATTTACGTCTGGAGCTCGGTATTTTACGGTAGTGAATCATGGACAGTGAGACAAACGGAGCAGAAGGCAAAAAATATACGGGAAGGCCGACTGGAGTACATCCAACAAATATTTGTGGACTTTGGGTTCAAGTGCTAGTCTGAAACGAAGAGGTTAGCAAGGGTGAGGGATTTGCGGCACACCACATCAGACCAGGCAGAAGACTGGAGATAGCTGGCTGTGTGGTCGAGCGGTTCTAGGCGCTCAGTCCGGAACCGCGCGGCTGCTACGGTTGCAGGTTCGAATCCTGCCTCGGGCATGGATGTGTGTGGTGTCCTTAGGTTAGTTAGGTTTAAGTAGTTCTATGTCTATGGGACTGATGACCTCATATGTTAAGTACCATAATGCTTAGAGCCATTAGAACAATTTTTTTTAGACTGGAGACAAACAAAACAAAGCATAATATGTGTCCGGACACGAACATCTATGTGATGTCCAAAAAACGTGATACATTCGACCAGGTGCCACGTTTCCATTCATCTACAGTTTAGTCTCGATGAACCCGTTACACTGCTATCGTAAGTGACGGTGTCGAACGGTCAGCATGTGAAAAGGTAAGGGTGTTTTGTTGCAGAGCCTCATGTTCAACATTGTGGCCTGATCAGCGAGCTCCTAAGTTATTGTGCCCACAAAAGCATTGTACTCGGTCGTCGTATCTGCCACATATCGTTACCTGTCCTGATCACAAAACGGACAACAGAGGTGGCTCGGTGGTTAGTATACTGGACTCGCATTTGGGAGGACGACGGTTCAATCCCGTGTCCGACCATCCTGACTTCGGTTTTCCGTGATTTCCCTAAATCAGGCAAATTCCGGGATGGTTCCTTTGACAGGGCACGGCCGACTTCCTTCCCCATCCTTCCCTGATCCGATGAGACCGATGATCTCGCTGTATCGTCTCTTTCCCCAAATCAACCCAACCCCCCAACAGAACGGACAAGACTCCGACCTCCGCGTTAGGGATGGTGGTTGTCGCTGAAACAACGGGTTTTCGGTTATACCGGTTTTTTTTCTTCTCCGGATTGTTACAACCTGTTAAAAACGCTGAAAGTAACATTTCTGAAATAACCTATTTCCGACTTTTTGTTTCTACGATTTCCAACATAAACCAAGTATGGAAAATTCCAAGGCTCTGTCAGACTTTGCATTGTACCTTTCAAAATACATAGAATCAAAATATAAAACAAAATACGTAAATAAGAGAAAACGCAGACCTTCCACCATTAGCTGCATTTCTCGGAAAGAACTAACAGCTTCGATACTACAAAATATTCACCAGTATACTCCTACTGACTCTAGTTTCTTAAATCCCTGTTCAAAAATCACATATTAAGCGATGATCATTCGAATATTTGGGCGTTCGAATTGTCATAGCTAAAGGGTGAAAAGTGAGATTGGTGAAATCTCTCTTTCGTATTGTCCGTTTCCAAGGGTTACTGTCAGATAAAAGAAATGTGTGGATAGCTTTAGCAAAAGAAGGGATCTGTTGACCGATATCCTGAAACATCAAGTGATCAACGTTGACCGGTATCCTGAAACATCAAGTGATCAACAAATTTGTATAAAAGGGAAGTGTGGGAGGGGGGAGGGGGATAGCAGAGGGAGACAAAGAAATGAATACAGTAAGCAGAATTGGAAGTATGTAGGCTGCAATAGTTATTCGCAGATGAAGAGGCTCGCACAGGGTACAGTAGCATGGAGAGCTGCATCAAACCAGTCTTCGGACTGAAGAACACAGCAACAACATGTAGACATAGGCAGCAGATGAACCACTTTCTAGTTTTATTAAAATGTATGAATGATGTGCGAAGTTTTTACTCTATTACTGTTGCCACAACCTCCTTTACCTTAACATTTCACAGAAATGGCAGACATATATCCGACCTGTAGAGTTCTTTTTTTCTTTAATTTTTCCGACTGGGAAAACCGCTTTTAGTCAGATATATTTTAACAGGAATTTGAATACAAATGATTTTTTGCTGGCTAAGCGAAAAATCGTCTTTCAAGGAACTCAAACTAACAATTTAGATACTAGGCAAAATATAACATTTACCAGGGGCAACTACATGACAACTGTTAAAATTTCAATATAAATTAATCCAGTGGCCGATATTAACTGTCCACTCTATTCATAAATATTTGTCCGATAATGTGTTGATCTGTGAGTCCATCAAAAAGAATATCTTTCAAACCTTGCAGAAGCCACAGAGCGACCTACTGAACTCAATTTTTTTTAAATGTTCTATTAAAAGACCAAAAATCTTAACACCACGTATGTGGCAAATTGGTACAGCGGTTTCATACTGGGTTACTAATAATATCTAAGACAAAAGAAATACAGAAAAATACCAATTACTCAGAAGTGAATACTGGTATCGGTTTTAAACAGTCTGTTTTATCTACCCCCACTCCACGTTATGTGAAGAGGCTCTCGATAGTAGGGAGCGAACAGCCAATTATCTTTGGCATTTCCGAGATCTTCGTTCCCTGGAGCTAGGCAATTATAATTCTAACAAGAGTTTTACTAATGTAATAACATGAAATGATATTTGTTGAATAGTTTAAAGTTATTGGGAGATGTGGGCTTTTCAACACGAAGTGCCAACAGTTTATGCTGTGTGCCAGTGGTCACACGTAAAGCATTGGCAGCTTAAAGTCTTCCAACTTCTACCATTTCAGGGGTAGGGAGTACTAGAATCTAGTGGTACACAAGCAGTTGATATAGTGTATAATTTAGTGCTCTCTTCTGAGGAGGAGTTGTAGACACCACTCGCGATACACTGGGAATTATTCATCATTCTATAAATATAAATAAAATTTTGATAGAATTAAGCAGTACCAACTGTCTTATTGACTCATTCTTTCGGGGTTTAATAAGAAACCTACGAAAACTAAATATCGTATACCTCTCGTCATTTAAAAAGTTAAGGCATTCGAAGAAAATTCTTTTTTTTTCCAAAAGTTTAGCTGGGCACTAATGTTGTCGATGGTGGCAGGAGACGTTTGGGTGCTAGCCAATATCTGATTCCACTCAGGCGTAATAGTCTCAGAATGGTTTGGAGCCACTGTCCTATAACCACCTGTGGCCAGCCTAATACTCTCGTGGTATACAGCGCCAATTATAATGAAAAAAAAAGGCCTCGCCGATCTATGCACTGTGCACCTATCGTCTTCCCACGAAAGCACGAAAGCTCTATAAAACTGCAGTAGATGCGGCCTGTCAGCTACCCAAGACCTGTGACTTAGATTATAATGTTCGGTGCGTTCAGGGTTCTTGCTGTCAGGTGTCTCAGGTGTGGCAATCATGACAGGTTGGAGTAGAAAATGAGGTCCAGAAACCTCATTGAGTCTCTGAAATGTTGTGTGGTGTCCCTCATAAGCAAATCATGTAAATTAAAAATACTACGAGTGCAATTAAAATGAACACACACACACACACACACACACACACACACACACACACACACTCACACACACACACACACACACACGTCCACACTATCTGCAGAGAACTGAAAACCCGTCCACGCATACCACTCCTCTAACCTATGCACTGAAAGTTTCAACTGATGGGTTGCTGTCGCAACACTGGAGGAGAAACAGAAAACAGCAAATTCATCCACAGATAAGGAGCACTGTAAGGGTCTCCGTGCTGTACACTTGTTACTCTTTATAGATATGACAAAGAGGGTAACACTTAGAAAGCTACGATGAAGATCACCATTCTCCTACTCAGAACGACAGCTCGTCACCAACTCGAGATCTAAATAAGCGCTTAGGCAGGATGTACCATATGAAAGTGTGGAGGTGGCCACAAAAGCGTCATTGATGGAGTTGAACGAGAATATTGTGTCTCCAAGTGGTGTCATACGCCTTACTAGTATCGATGAATGTGCGAAGATAGTGACATTTACGTAGGAAAGCCTGCTGAACAGTAGGGTCAGGTTGTCGATAGTGAACCGACATCTGCGGAAGCCACACTGTGAGCGGCTGAGGAGTTTCCTGGTCTCTGACGACCAGAACTGTGGAGGTTAACCATTCACTCCAGGGTCTTTTCTACACAGGTCGTTACGGCGAAGCTCCGGTAACTACTGGCAGTCGTGCTGTCATTTCCTGGCTTGAGGAGAGTTATCAGAATTGCCTCTCTCCACGAGTTGCCTCTCTGTCATACAAAATTGATATTTCTTTCGACGCTGTTGGCAAATGTCGATGCATGCAGTACTGGATATGGTCGTGACTGGGTGCAGTATTAAGCGTCTCCGACAGTGCCGATTCCAGTTCCAGCATGGAGAAAGGGCAGTTGTAAGATTCAGAATTGGGGGATCAGAAGTCTAACTTGGCCCTCTCTGCAGTCGCATGGTCACGGCGAAGCGCTGGATACTGGATGGCATCGGCAGTAGTCGCTGCAAAATGCTCTGCCGCCAACTGATCGATGCCTCCAGTTGTTGTTTCCCGATACCCCTGTTTCAGCACTGCTCCTATTGGTAAACAGTTGAGTTTACCGGAAATCTTCTTGACGGTTTCCTATGCTTATGTGGAACGGTTGATTGACTTTGCCGTGACATTTTCTTGCGTTCCTTAATTGTACATTGAGCATTGGCTCTCGCGATCCGAAACTTTGTGAGGTTGTCTGATCTTGGGCTGTACTTAAACCGTCAAAGAGTCGCACTCCCCTCCCAGTTTGCTGAGCAGCAGTCTGTAGTAACCAAAACCAACTGCGGAAACGCCTTGGGCTGCGGATCAGAGCCGCCAGGCGGGGAAGCCGCCGGCGGTGGAGCACGCACCACCGACTATGACCGACACAACAAGGAAGAGATAAACAACAGAGGCTTGTGGAAACCACAACACCAAACGCCATCAGCAAATCCACCCAGAACCAGAGCCAGGCAAATGTCAACAACGAGCAACGACCAGAACGCAGAACCGCCGAGATAGAAACGAAATCCAGAGCGAGTACCAGACTGACTGGAGTAGGGCAGAGCGGGTCCCTATATACGAAACCGGAGGGAGCGGCTATTGGCCGCTGTCAGCACGTGGCGTAGCGGTAGCGACCTCGCTGCTCGAGAGCCGCTGCGCGGAATAGCCGCCGCGGAGGCGGAGCCCTCTATGGGCTGACTATGTCCATTTGTTCTGGCGCGTGTTCGACTTCCGCGGCGGAAGGTACTAGACAATCAGTGGTCCATCAAGGAACAGGATGCCTCCTAAGACGACCTGAAGACTCTGGGATCGATAAGTCAGCGGCATGATGGATGACGTGTGTGGCGTTGTCCATGCATTTCTGGATGCTGCCGTGGTGTTCAAACACAGCTAACTTGCTGCACAGTGTCTAGTTAGCCCTACTGAATATACATTTTGGAGCTTCTGGGCAAGTAACGCTCAACCCATGAGACGAATGCGGATTGGAAAATGACCACTGTTATGAAGGTAATCACTGACTTCCCAATGAACAAAGGACGCGAGGGCTGAGGAGGAAAACTAGATCCTGATCGCTGAGAATGAACCTGTAGCAGCACAGAAATGAATGGGAGTGCCTCAGTTGAGAATTCACGGTACGTGAGACGTCTTGATTCTCTCCAAAACATGACAGCGAGGGCACGTATAAATTGAACCCCACAATATATGATGGGCAGTCCCTGTAGGAGAAATGGTCGGAGCAGTTGTGCTATAACACCTATTAGACCCTCAGAGTCAGTCACATAGCGTAGAGGTAAATATAGCGAACAAACTGTTATCCTCTGAAATACATGAACAGCAGCTGCAACTGCTTGCAGCTCATTAGTTAGGGGGAGAGCAGAGGAGAGATACGCTTTATTGAAAAACAAGGCGACACATTCCTTGGCTCTTTCCTGAGTTAGGCCATTTGTGAAATACTGGGTATAGTCCCAAAGAACAGGGCATCAGACGCTTTGAAATTAATTTCCTGCAACCACAAGCACAGCAAGTGTCCTGATCCCATATGCTTTCCATTACAGGATAGGAGCCACCAAGCATAGGGGTAGCACTTCCATCCGCATTTTCTGCCGTGAAAGGGAACCCAAAATGGGTCAATCTTGGAGCGAGATGATTTCCCCAGTTCAACATCGAGTTCCATGGCCTCTAAAGAAGAATCGAGAGAGACGTCAGCGAGGATGACGTTGACGTCGACTAATTTTTTTAATTCCTGATTCAATCAGTGGTGTACGCTTTGCCTTTGTTTTTTTCCGTGGGAAAGCTTTGGTGCCACGACTACGACCCTGATTGTGGCGGCACTTTACGGCGTCTCAAACTGAATCTTTTGAGGGGATTCACAATTTCAGCAACCGTGGCCTTTTCTGAGGTTCTGGGGGAGGGACAGGCTTCGAAATGACTGCAGCAGCACACGTGCATATACAAACACGTAATCTCTGTGTAGTAGCATTGACTTCTTGTACCTGCTGTTTAACAACTGAACCAAACGAGGTAGCGAACGTTGAGGGCAGCATGGCTATCTACATATTTTTGGCCTCACCATACAGAATGTAATTTTTAGTCATAAACTTTTGAATCTTCCGTTCTTCCAGATACACGCTGCGATCCCGGCTCCAGGCAGGGTGAGGTGCTTGTCAATTCAGAAAACTCAGTGGAGATGACAAGAGACATCTTCATGGGCGGCCTTGCCACACTTGCCATACGTAGTTTCTCCGTGACACTCAAGAGTAGTATGCCCAGAGCGCTGGCATTTGAATACACGCATTCGGGTGGGGACATAAAGCCACAACATAGGCAAAGGAAACATGTTTTAACGTGCTCACGAAGCTGTGCTTTTAAACGCCAAGATAAACGAGTCAGACTTCACAAGATCTCCATATCCACTGTCTTCATGATATTTTTCACACCAATTATACCTTCTGGAGCCCATTCATCTTTCAGTCCTCCCTGAGTATTACCCACCATATCCCTGCACGTAACAACACCTTGGCTATAATTCAAGGAGATGTGCAGGTCAGTTTCTATGTCATATTCCCAAATGCATTAAGCTTTCTATAGGTTCTCAACTTGTTGGGAACTAGATGTTTCCACCAACAGCGTCCCATTACGCAATCGCTTAACTCATTTTAAACCGCCAACAATGCCTTCTCTTTGAATATAGAAAGGGCAAACTCTCTCGAAGCTGTGCTCTTCACTTTTTACTATTAAAAACACATTCAGGTTGCCACCATGTGCTCTGTTACTAAATTTTGGACTTTACTCCTGAGTCAGGAGGACTGGTTACACGAGCGCTGTTATTTGTTTGGTATTAGTACCGAGGTGTTAGTATCTAGCAGCGGCACACCGTTTCCGCAGGGAGGGTGAGGAGATAATTTCGAGGGGTTGATTCTCGGTTCGACGACCAGCTGGGGAAATAAAAGTCCACCTAGACAAAGCCCCAAATGCTTAGGTAAGCCTTATACAAGTGCGGCAGGATCACACAGATTGCCCACTAACGACTGTTCCACCTCAACAGCCATGCATCTCATCAGAGCGCAGCACATCTTGAGATTGAGGGCTTTCTTGTAGAGGTTTTTACCACCCTCGAGATCCAGGCGGTCTAGCAAAGATCCCCGTCTGCTGTGGCACATAACGTCCCACTGCCACGCTGTACAGTGGTCGCTGGAGCATGCCTAGAGCTTACGGTGGCAGTGGACTGGCAGAGCTTACCCTTGGATCGCAAAGCCCGTACTCAGCATACGAATGATGTGCCCCTGAGGGCTCCAACTGAAATGCTTAGAAAAATGAAGCGTGTGTTCGGTGACGACTGTATCGATATCACTGATAAGCGACGATGGGCTGTTGGTGCTCGTAACGATGGAAATTGTGGTGCTAATCTCAACGTGTATGAAAGAGTTTGTAGTGGATAACCGGCTACGGCATACGACGAGACTCATCGCAATTGGGCTGGTGAAGTCATCAGAGGAAATCGTCGGATAACGCAGACACAGATCTCAAATAAGTGTGGCATAACACGAGAGCGTCAACAAGCCATCATTGCAGAACTGTAGTACAGAAAATTTTGTGGACAGTGGGTGCTTCGAATATTAATTCATGACATGAAACAGAGGATACCGGACATATCTCAAAAAAATCTCTGCCTTTTGAGCACAGTGACAGGTGATGAAAGCTAGTTGAGCCATTTCTAACCCGAAAACAATAGAACATCAATGGAGTTACGCCACAGTGGATCACCTACGCCGAAAAAGTTCAAAACCGTGTCATCAGGAGGAAAAGTCGTGCTCAAAGTATTGTGGGTGTCCAAGGTGTGGTGCATTTGGAATTCAAGGCTAAGTCCTTAAGAATGAATTCCAAATGCAAAATGGTGTCAAAACAACCATAGAATTAATGAGACGTACGTGATACTGGAATACTATACATGCAGTAAGAATTTCGTTGTAATAAAAACTTATTGTTGCAAGAGAACATCGATGCCTTGATGATTTCTAAATCTTTTATCACCTGCGGGAATAAATTAAGCAAAATGCAAATTTTGTGACACCGTTGACTGCGTTTATCGGGAGAGAGTACTGTGATCTCATTCTTCTTCCCCACACCACAAAAATAAATTTCATTATAAAAAATGACGAGCTCGGTGTAATCATTTAGCTTCTATGATCGTTGAAAATTTGTTGCTCACACAGATAACTCGTCACATTGCCCAGTAAACATAGAGACAACTAATCCTCGTCCTGGGCGTATTTAGGGATGGCCTGACGTAGCTGCCACACCCTGGGTATCATCGAAAATTATATGTTTCTTGATTTATATAATGCAATTAAATAGAAAAATCAAAATAAATGTCCATTGGGTACCACCTCCTATTCCGCAATACTAGATCGGATACATCTAGCATCTTGGCTGTACCTTTACATAACACAAAATCTTTCTCTGTGTCATTCTCCATCTCAGCCATACGACTATGGAACGCGCTCCCCTGTGATCTGCGTCTTATCCAGAACCACTTAACATTCAAGAGGGAACTCAAGACTTACATATTAGGGACGGTATAGCCACCATTGTCGTGCCCCTCTCATCTTTTTCTTTCTCCTCTCCATCATAGCTTCGAATTTTACCATTCTATTTCTCCTCCTCTAACTTATCTACCTTTTCTATATCTCTTTCACCCCATTCTATCGTCTTATGTCTCTGCTTGATGAGAATAACTCGCAAGCTGCAAGAATATAACGAGAAAATTCCCAACTAGCAATAGGACTGACATTCATAAAAGAAAAAATATGTTCACTTTCCTATACATAGTCATTACTATTATTATTATTCTTGATTATTATAATTACTTTTTGATTGTTATAATTATCATTGTAGTACTTTTATAATCTCTAATTTTTTCTGTAACATTAAAACATGTTATATGTCCTTAATGTTCTGTAGAAACTGAAATTTGTTGAATCTGAGAATGCCTGGTTAGGTGTAAGAGAGGGCCTGAAGGCCCTAATCTTGCCAGGTAAAATAAATGCATAAATAAATAAATAAATAAATAAATAAATATTCATGAGAAATCTGAAAATTAATTTATTGTGCAATAATGTATGTAATATTAACACTGTCATACTAAAATATTTCACAAAATTAAGTAATTGTGTTGCATACTGGCATATCACTACAAACAGGGACCTAAGTACACATCAAGTCACGTAATCTAAAATTAAACTTCGATGGAGCGTCCCATTATACACACATCGAAAACAGTTTTGCATCATCTCGGTGCCAGAGTTCCGAAACCTGTACAGAAAATTGGAACAGATATCAACATTATTTCCGCCCACTCTATTGCTCATGAAAACCACACACTGCATATTGTACTCCCATAAAGCGTGACCTTCAGATGTGGTGGTCCAGACTGCTATAGACACCGGTACCTCTAATACCCAGTAGCACGTCCTTTTGCATTGATGCATGGCTGTATTCGTCGTGGCATACCATCCATAAGTCCATCAAGGCACTGTTGGTCCAGATTGTCCCACGCCTCAACGGCGATTCGGCGTAGATGTCTCAGAGTGGTTGGTGGGGCACGTCGTCCATAAACAGCCCTTTTCAATCTATCCCAGGCATGGTCGATAGAGTTCATGTCTGGAGAACATGCTGGCCACGGTAGTTGAGCGATGTCGTTATGCTGAAGGAAGTCATTCACAAGATGTGCACGATGGGAGCGTGAATTGTAGTCAATGAACACGTGTCCGCCGCCTATACACTGTCGATATGGTTGCACTATCGGTCGGAGGATGACCTTCAGGTATCGTACAGCCGTTATGGCGCCTTCCATGACCACCAGCGGCGTACGTCGGCTCCACATAATGCCACCCCAAAACAGCAGGAAACCTCCACGTTGCTGCACTCGCTGGGCAGTGTCTAAGGCGTTTAGCCTGACAGGGTTGCCTCCAGATACGTCTCCGACGATTGTCTGGTGGAAGGCATATGCGACACTCATCGGTGAAGAGAACATGATGCCAATTCTGAGGTGTCCCTTCGGCATATTATTGGGCCCATCCATACAGCGCTGCATGGTGTCGTGGTTGCAAAGATGGACCTCGCCAGGGACGTCGGGAGTGAAGTTGCCCATCGTGCAGCCTACTGCGCACAGTTTGAGTTGTAACACGACTGAGTTGTAACACGACGTCCTGTCACTGCAAGAAAAGCATTATTCAAGATGGTGGCGCCGCTGTCAGTGTTCCTCAGAGCCATAATCCGTAGGTAGCGGTCATCCACTGCAGTAGTAGCCCTTGGGCCGCCTGAGCGAGGCATGTCATCGATAGTTCCTGTCTCTCATTGTATCTCATTGTCCGAACGACATCGCTTTGGTTCACTCCGAGACGCCACGACACTTCCCTTGTTGAGAGCCCTTCCTGGCACAAATGAACAATGCGGACGCGATCGGACCGCGGTATTGACCGTCTAGGCATGGTTGAAATACGGACAACACTTGCCGTGTACCTTGTTCCTGGTGGAACGACTGGAACTGATCGGCTGTCGGACCCCCTACATCTAATGGGCGCTGCTCACGCATAGTTGTTTACATCTTTGGGCGGGTTTAGTGACATCTCTGAACAGTCAAAGGACCTGTGTCTGTGAAACAATATCCACAGTCAACGTCTATCTTCAGGAGATATGGGAACCAGAATGATGCAAAACTTTTTTTGGTGTTTGTATTATAGTGTAAACAGGAAATGCGAAAGACTTCCTTCAAAATTATCAGCGAATCTTCAAACTATAGAACCACCTGTGCACCGTTGGGCTGTTTCACAATGGTTAAGAGGCCTGTCTGGTCTTAGTCACTGTTACAAATCCTTTTCCGCGAAGCTGATATAGGGGTGCTAACGAACTTTATTATTGACTCTGGAACAATTATAGGGCCTGTTGTTAAGCGCATCCCAGTGCAAACGATGAAATGTGCGTTACGATTACATAGTATTCGTATTGTGAAAAACACGAAGAAAAAGAGAATGAAATAAACCTCGCTGTGAATACTGAAACTATGTCTTCGCACTGAAGAAGACGTCTCATCTTATTTACGCAGAGGAAAATGAAATGAAGCTGTCCTTGACAGAAGACAACATTCTTGAGAAAAATATTTTGTTAAGTGAACTTGGAAAAACATCTTTGAAAAGTGCACAAGAAGACTTATATCAGTATTTATTGTCTGTTTATAGCAGCACATTCTCTCATATTACATTTAATCTCCAAGACTGCATTACAATACACCTTACATTCTAAAAGATTTTTATGATATTTCTAATACACTTCGCTAAGGCATTTAATCTTCACTGCAAATTGTGTTGGTTTTAGTTTTTCCCGTATGAAACAATATGCTAAGCAGTGGTTCTGCCGTCGTCATAACCTCTGTCTTGCCATTTCCAATTGTTACTTCCAGCCTTGTACTAACATGAATGGAAATTGCGTTTGTTGAAGTTTCCCCGGCGGATCGAATATTCCCTCGTTTTCCGGGGGTTGTATGCGATGTTTACGATTCGTGTTCCGGTATTTCGGCTGACAACCTTTCAACCATTCTCAAGACGGGTCGTTTGTAAGTCACTATACGAACTATGGAGTAAATGCTCATGCGTCAGAGATAACACTGTAGGTCAGAAGAGCGTCAGTCATAAATTACGTAGAGCAGAAACTTCTCTGGAGTTTGCCTTCAGATGCACAGAACTGATTTTGTGTTGTCAAAATTCATTGCCACCGTGGTCACGTTATCTCGGGACGGCGTTGGTTTGTCAGTAATGGGACGTATAAATTTTGAACGTCATTATATCGACACTATAAACAGATTACCTTCGTAGGTGCTGTGAATTAGGAATGGGCGGATTGTAGACACTATAACACTTAGCACTTGACACCTGCCATTAAGTGGGGTTTTAGTCTTGAAGAGCAAAATAACGAGCATCACGTATCGGCATCGTTGTGTCAGTGTATGTATACACTGCCCATCACGTCAAGACACGTCAGTTCGCTTAGCCCAGTATCGAACGGCGAATGTGAGGTTATGAATCACTATCCGCGATGCAAATATCGGATCATTGAGTCTGAATTGAGGAGTTAACAATGAGAACGTTTACTAATGGCCAAAGCAAACTTCATAATCAATTTTGTTTGTTAAAGTACTAAGAAGTTAGATTAAGTTTTGACACATCGACATTTATTTGCTGGGGAATCTATATACATACAAACACCTCAACAATCACCTGTAAAAGAATAAATGGAACCTGATTCCCTTCTCCATAATGGTTTTATTCCCTTACTTAACCATTAACGCCACAAACAGCTGTAATTTTCTCCTTAATTAAAGCGGTCTTTCTCACTTAAAACGCTATTTAATGCAGAATGCGGCTTTAACTTATGTTCTTATTTACACACATTGCGAATATCAGCTCTGTTCTGTTAGTGTACAACATAAACAATTTCTTGCTGTCAGATATCTGACGTCGATTGTGTAAGAACAATGCATAGAAAAAATAGCCAAGTCCTCATGGAACATTTGCAATTTGTCATGAAAACAAAACTTAATAATAGACGAAGATTAAGAAGACAGAAATGCACAAAATTTGAAACTATGTAATGGGAAAGCACGGTGAAAGTAGGCTAGCTTACACTGTTAGCAGATGAAAATATTGTCAAAACTTTCTCCCCGCAAACCTCGACGTTCCGTCATGTGACGTGACGGTCCGTTGACAGCCTGGGTGCGTGCTGCCATTCGAAACGCTTTGTGAAATATTTTGATGTGAAGCGAATTGACAAGGTGGCCATTGTGAATTGGCCTTAAAGCAAAGAACGTAGTCTGGAGATCAAATGAAAATTCCAGTTTAATAATGACAACGTGCGCACCACGCAATGCTCATACCAGAGTTATTGCTACACTAAACAGATTGAACTCGATGTGTAAAACAAAGCAACCGCAGAATTTGCGAATACACAGTTTTTAAGATGTATGCTGTTGGTAATTATGGATGGCATGAAGACTTAGAATATTTGCTTTGAGAGCGCAGACTTGAAATGAGGGTTTTACGTAATATGTCGATGCAGAAACTCTCGTCTCGCTTGAGCAGGTTGTCTGCTAATAGTATTTACACAGCTTCCTCGTCCACTGAATCTCCGTAGGATGAGAGCGTGGCCAGAATCTTTTCCGTAGCCCATGCAGTGGATAGTGGAAATCCAGTGTGTAGCTACAGCTGATTTATTAAGCTGTTGAAGGATGGTCTGTCGCTGGCTTCCAATACAACGCTCTCTCTCTCTCTCTCTCTCTCTCTCTCTCTGTGTGTGTGTGTGTGTGTGTGTGTGTGCGTGTGTGTGTCCAATTGTTTTCTATGTCTTTACTTACATTAGCGAAATGAGAAAAAATATTCGGCTTATTTGCCCTATAATACGTCGTAAATTAGTCGCTTAATCTAATAGTAAGGCACGACAGGCTGCCCCCTGTCTCATAATAGCAGCTGACGCGTGTAAATCACTCCAGACTGCGTGTTAACGTTTGAAAGCACAGGTTTGCCTCGTGTGACGCGATGCCAAAGTCTGTAATCAAACTGATCACATTATTGGCTGCTGTTAATCTCGAAACACGCCAGTCAAAATTTATCACGCAATGTCCGCAGGCAAAGCAGCATTTAGGAAATGAGCCGAGAGAACAACGACAAACTGATTGTATTTAGCAAACGCAGTTCCATAAAGCGTAACAATATTTATTCCGCTGTATTTCACACAATTTTAAATGTGCATCAATGTCTGTGTCATGTACTAATTAGTCGCAAGATCTGTTAAGTTTCCAGTGATTTGTAAAGTAAGATACGAGAAAGCAAATTCTACCACAAGAGCAAGCATTATTGTAGTAGGGTATTTCAAAACAGTTGTATCTGTTCGATGAGGGTACTTTGTTTCATAGTCCTACCTACAGTTACGTTCTGGTATATTCCTTCTTGTTGCCTCTACTCACTATTTTTGAGATGTGATTTACGTAAAGGCGAGACGTTTTTAAGTCTCTTTGGTATCAATAAAAAGTAGGTCAGTATGGTGCTCACCACTCTGATACTCAGGGCTATCGGACGATGTTTGCATAGCCAGTAGATCGTGTTTCCTCACGATTACCGGTAATGATATTTTGTATCACGACATAATATAGGTGTCTCTGTTGGTCCATTACGACCAGGGGACATCAGCTGGTATGTACTTTCCAATTCAATAAACTTTACCAACAGCAGTACACATAAGATATTTTACTTTATTCTGAAAGCATCCAGTTTCGGCAATTCATTTTGCCTTCTTCAGACCCCATACGCTTTTTTCAAATCAACGAACTTATCGTAAAGTGCCATAAAACTGGATATCGCGGATTCCAATCGTTGTGCAGCTGCTTCATACGAAAGCGTGACTCATTTTTAATGCAGGGATACTTTTACAAAGTTTCAACACAAAATCAGCTATAATCTCTGAAGACAATAGTCTCTTTATACAGTTCATTTCGAATACTCTAATAAAGATGTGCTTACAGTTGTTGTGTGATATACTTTACTATTCGTAACTGTCCACCTAGTTAATGTCACCAAAGTTTATTTCGAAACTAGATTAACAACTTCACTTTTGAACTTTCTAACACCAAGAGAGAAGTCGTAGTACAGATTAATAACTCTGACCTCAGCTCATGCATACGATGTCGCTCCACTATACTTCCGAAGAACTGAGTGACTTTACATCTAAAGTTTGCGTGCTCTAGACTGAATCTGAAGACGTTTTAGTCGGTTTGCCTGATTAATCTCTTGCAATAAAGATTTTATTTCCGTTGCAATATAGTCGACTGACAGTTTTATTCCAGTCCACCCCAAACAATATTAATTTTTATTTTATCTTTGTGCCTGTTTGAAATTACTGTCATTGTCTCGTTTTCCAAAGTATTGACATAAGTCATTATACTAACTTATTATTGACAATCGTTATCCCAGGTACGAAGTATTGAAACCTTAAACGATTACAGTTGCCTCCAGTCCTCAAGACGCAAAGAAAAGACAACAAAAATATGTAACAGTTCCGCATTTTATTAATGTGGGGTACGTAAATAGCTTGCTGCTTGGTTGTTTTCTGACTGTGGAAAATTAACCATAGTATTCGCACATAGCTAGTAACTGATTTTGCCATGTGTGGTTTCGTAGTAAGTCGTTACAGCGAATATCAGATTTTGCCAATGTTGTTACCCACCATCACGTATTACTCCCATTAAACCGTATCTTCGCTGGGTTATCGTTTCCGTTATATCTGTTCCAAAAAAGTGGTTCAATGTTTTAGACATTTTTTTCCTTTTGAGGAATAATGCTCAACTACAGTCTGGGAGCTTTACAACAGACAACACTGCAATAAAAGTTCCTTTTTAAAACAGTAGTGCCGGCCGCGGTGGCCGTGCGGTTCTGGCGCTGCAGTCCGGAACCGCCGGACTGCTACGGTCGCAGGTTCGAATCCTGCCTCGGGCATGGGTGTGTGTGATGTCCTTAGGTTAGTTAGGTTTAAGTAGTTTTAAGTCCTATGGGACTTATGACCTAAGATGTTGAGTCCCATAGTGCTCAGAGCCATTTAAAACAGTAGTACATCTTATCACAACAAAATGGCGATCAATCGAACATTTTCAGAAAAGTCTGATTCGATGTAGAAACAGATGTGACCAGTGATTGTATTTACGCCAAGTAGTAAAGAGTACAGCAATCAGTTATTGCAAATCTAGATTTCGGTCACTGTGTGATCATCTTCAGTGCAGCAAATGTAAAACAGCATAACTACTTACACTGACCAGCCAGAACTTTATGGAAACCTACCTAATAGCCAGTATGTCCACCTTTGTCACGGACAACAGCGGTGACACTCGTGGCGTGGAAGCAATGAGGCCTTGGTTGGTTGCTGGAGGAAGTTGGCACCACATCTGAATGCACAAGTCACCCAATTCCCGTAAATTCCGGGAAGGGGGAGATCAGACGGTATGTTCCATCACGACCTAGAGGTTTTTGATTGGGTTCAGATCTGGCTATTTGGGGCGGGGGGGAGGGAGGGGGACCACATCAACTGGAACTAGCCACTATGTTCCTCGAACCACTCCATCACACCTCTAGCCTTGTGAAGTGGCGAATTATCATGCTGAAAAATGCCACTGCCGTGGGGGAGCATAATCGTCATTAAGGGGTGTACGTGGTGTGCCACCAGTCTACGACTCTCCTTTGCTGTCATGATGTCCTTCACGAGCTGCACTGGACCCATGGATGCCCACGTGAATGTTTGACAGAGCATAATGGAGCGACTGCCAGCTTCCCTTCGTCCCGCAGTATATGTGTCAAGAAGGTGTTCCCCCGGAAGACGACGGATTCACGCTCTCCCATCGGCATGATGAAGAACTTATCGAGGTTCATCAGACCATGCAACGGTCTGCCACTGCGCCAACGCCCAGTGCCCATTTCAGTCGTAGTTGCTGATGTCGTAGTGTTAACATTAGCAACATCCATAGGTCGTCGGCTGCACAGGCCCATCGTTAGGAGTGTTCGGTGAACTGTGTGTTGGGACACGCTTGTTCTATGTTGTTGTTGTTGTTGTGGTCTTCAGTCCTGAGACTGGTTTGATGCAGCTCTCCATGCTATTCTATCCTGTGCAAGATTCTTCATCTCCCAGTACCTACTGCAACCTACATCCTTCTGAATCTGCTTAGTGTATTCATCTCTTGGTCTCCCCCTACGATTTTTACCCTCCACGCTGCCCTCCAATATTAAATTGGTGATCCCTTGATGCCTCAGAACATGTCCTACGAACCGATCCCTTCTTCTGGACAAGTTGTGCCACAAACTTCTCTTCTCCCCAATCCTATTCAATACTTCCTCATTAGTTATGTGATCTACCCATCTAATCTTCAGCATTCTTCTGTAGCACCACATTTCGAAAGCTTCTATTCTCTTCTTGTCCAAACTATTTACCGTACATGTTTCACTTCCATACATGGCTACACTCCATACAAATACTTTCAGGAACGACTTCCTGACACTTAAATCTATACTCGATGTTAGCAAATTTCTCTTCTTCAGAAACGCTTTCCTTGCCATTGCCAGTCTACATTTTATATCCTCTCTACTTCGACCATCATCAGTTATTTTGCTCCCCAAATAGCAAAACTCCTTTACTACTTTAAGTGTCTCATTTCCTAATCTAATACCCTCAACATCACCCGACTTAACTCGACTACATTCCATTATCCTCGTTTTGCTTTTGTTGATGTTCATCTTATATCCTCCCTTCAAGACACCATCCATTCCGTTCAACTGCTCTTCCAGGTCCTTTGCTGTCTCTGATAGAATTACAATGTCATCGGCGAACCTCAAAGTTTTTATTTCTTCTCCATGGATTTTAATACCTACTCCGAATTTTTCTTTTGCTTCCTTTTCTGCTTGCTCAATATACAGATTGAATAACATCGGGGATAGGCTACAACCCTGTCTTACACCCTTCCCAACCACTGCTTCCCTTTCATGTCCCTCGACTCTTATAACTGCCATCTGGTTTCTGTACAAATTGTAAATAGCCTTTCGCTCCCTGTATTTTACCCCTGCCACCTTTAGAATTTGAAAGAGAGTATTCCAGTCCACATTGTCAAAAGCTTTCTCTAAGTCTACTAATGCTAGAAACGTAGGTTTGCCTTTCCTTAATCTTTCTTCTAAGATAAGTCGTAAGGTCAGTATTGCCTCACGTGTTCCATAACAAGCGTTAAAACCTGATGCTATTTCGGCCACAGTTCGGCGCCTATCCTGCTTTACGAGTCTGCCCAACTTAGGACGACCGACATCTGTAATGAGAGGTGGCCTCTCAACCCTCGTCGACTGGATATGATTTCACCTTGGTTCCGCCAGGTGTTGAAGAATCTCGCCACAGGACTCTTCGAACACCCAACAAGTCGTGCAATTTTCTAAATGCTCGTGCCGAGACTCCGGTCCATCACAATCTGCCCTCGGTAAAACTCAGATGGATCGTGCGCCTTCCCAATTCTACACACGGACAGCACGCTCGCTGATATTATATGCACCGTGCGTGTGTCTGACTAGCTTTCTTTCCTCGCCAGGTGACGCTGTTATCGTCTGGGCGGGCTTGCATCGATAGTAGGTCGGCGGTCGTAATGTTCCGAATGATCATTGTGTATACACATACAGTCTCAACCTTTCACATGAATATGTTTGTGGCTATAATGTCTTAACTCACATTAGCTGCACTGAAACTGGCCACACAGTGACCTAAATATGGAATTTCAATAAATGTTATTTCCGATTGATCGCTGTAGTCTTTCCCGCTTGGTTTTCAGATGTGTCAATAAATTACTTCAGAGACAGAAAATCGGTTTTGTGACGTGATGTGTTAGAACACAAGTTTTCTCGGCGAATCTTGATGATAAAATCTTCTCGGGTTGACAGCCCGAGAAGATTTTATCGACATTTTATGTTATGCTCACAAATTCCAATACTTCGTCAACTAATATTTATAATCCATATATTTGCCCATCTCTTCCTAAGGAAATAACAACAATAAATTGAAGTCCCCTTTTTGTGTGCATCTGTATGTGCGGGCTGAGGGATTTTGATCCACTTTTGACTAGTACATAAACTGATTCACCAGGATGGTTTCTATATTTAATTTACAAATATTACGTACAATTAGTCTGAATTATTAAGTATTAAAATTGATTCGTCTAAGCGATGCCACTGGCCCCTAGCACACAGCCCCTTATTTCGAGACAGCAGTAGCGCCTTCCGGCGGTAGAACACATGGTGACATTAGCATCTGGTGTGATGGTCCAATGGCCTGTTGCATATTAATTATCTCGTGGGGAAATTTCTGAGAATGCACGTCTGGAGCACAGCACTGTGTGGTAGTGACACATGGACTATGAGAAAACTGGATTAGAAGCGAATCGAAGGCTTTGAGATTTGGCTCTACAGAAGAATGCCGCAAATTAGGTTGACTGATAAGGAATGAGGAGGTTCTCCACATAATCTGCGAGGAAAGGAACGAATGAGAAACACTAACAAGAAGAAGGAATACGATGATTTGACATCTGTTTAACCGTCAGGTAATAACTTCAATAGCTGCAGAGGCCAAAAAACAGGAATTAGACTACATGTATCAAATAATTGAGGATGTAGGTTGCAGTTGATAACCTGTATCAAATAATTGAGGACGTAGGTTGCAGTTGATAACCTGAGATGAAAAGGTTGGCTCACAAGAGAAATCCTTGTGGGCTTCATGAAACCAGTAAGAACACTGATGACTCATAAAGTAGACGGTTAAACAACTGGGGACGCCTTGTTTCTCAGGATTTACGTAAGCATTTACATAAGATACAACGCTACACAAGGCCTCTCATTAAGACACTACTTGGATTTTAAGGGAACTTGCAGGATTACCGCCTCCAGCTCCACAAACTAAACAGAGACAGGGAAAGATGCAAAAACAACTCATGTCGGATGAAATCACTGCAGCTCTTAACAAATTTGTAGAGACACAGAGAAGCCCTGCTCAAAAGTAAAAAGAGCGAATGGAGAGGTTTTGTGACAATTCTGGGCTTGCAAATCCATTTTGAGAAGATCGCTTTTCTGACTTGTTGAAAGGGTTATAATATGCAACGTTATGGTTTCAGTGACGTTTTCAAATCTGAATCAGATATTATGTACACATATGCAGATTGCAGTGACGAATGAAAATTTGCGTCAAGGCCAGGTACGACGGATGGGATACCAACCAGGTCTCCAGCTCATAGGGAGATGCATTAACCACTACATCATCCTGGTGCAGTGGCTTTGCACAACTGCACAGCCTGCCCTAGCACACCTCCCTCCTCAGTCCAAATCCCCATTCACGCCTCAGCCCACCTGGCATACCCTCTAAACTGCAGTATTGCAGCGGCTTTCCAACAAATACCAAGTGGGATAAGGCATGAATGGAACCGCGTGACCCCTACGGTCGTGGGTTCGAATCCTGCCTCGGGCGTGGATGTGTGTGATGTGCTTAGGTTAGTAAGGTTTAAGTAGTTCTAAGTTCTAGGGGACTGATGACCTCAGCAGTTAAGTCCCATAGTGCTCAGAGCCATTTGAACCTCTTTTTTTTTTTTTTTTTTTTTTTTTTTTTTTTTTTTTTTTTTTTTTTTTAATTGATGATATGCTTAATGCATAAAGGTGTGTATGAGTATGGGGCAGTTCATTCCATAAGTAAAATATGGATGTACGGTACAGAACACTAAGTTTATTTTTGCAGTAAAGTTTGTACTCAATATCTGTCATCTTCATTAACTTATCTTTACATAGATAGCTTCCATGTTTAGTGCAAATTCAGATTCCATAAATGAGTGAAAGTCATTGAATACTTTTACCGTAGAGGGAACAGGGCTCTTTGAACGTAATTGTTGAGAACGCAGCAATATTCAATAGCTGAAGTAGTTGCGAAGCATGTACGAAGTTCGTACACAGTTTCCACTCCTAATTCACTTCAGTCGGTTGGTATGATTAGACCTGATAACTGCTTCCTTTCTCATTAAGAGTACTGAAAATGTTTTGTGTGTCTTTTTAAATGCTTTTCTTTTCTAGTTAGCTCACTGAAGGCGGTACCTCTTCAAAACATATATTATGAAGAATGCTGTAAAGACGATGCTATGATGTCAAAACTAGTCTGCAAATAAAATAGATATTTTTGATTTGTCGGGTAATTTACTGAACTTGTGCATGATCTCTCTGCTGCTAAACTGTGTTCATTATAGGTTGGTGCATTAGACGTAATTACTCTTTTTTTTTTTTTTTTACTGTGGTGAAACAGGGGGTATCGGATAGCAACTGAATGAGAATACAGTGTAATTATGACAGGCAGTAAAAACAATAAGGATGCCATACACGGCACGGTGATGTGGTAAGGCGATGTTTGCTTAATAATTGGGGAGTTGTAGCACCAGAGGTCCATAACCAAAAGTATCCCTCATCAATGAATTTACAGTGCAAGAAAATTAAGAAAGTGTAGCACACTTTGTAATGGGTCTCTCAAATGTAGCCCACAGATCTCTCTTTCATGGAACTAAACACTTAATTTGGAAACTTTATCAGTTGCAATCCTTACTATAATTTTCAATTTGTGATTCAAAAATAAAAAACTTTGATGGTAGCTGTACAGTCACATACGTCATCCCTTTATACATTTAATATGACTGCTAAGTCTCTTTTCCATTGTAAGGTTTTTTTATTTGTAAACAAGTTATTATACCTTCTTGATTTGTATACTATGCTGTAAATAAATTTTTGAATATGTGGAGAGCGTTAGAATCACAGGTAAATATTTGAATGTGTAGAGAGTATTAGTATCACAGAGTTTCCCAAAATGGTTATTGTAGCATGTATTCAATTTAGTTGTGATAGCAAATTGTAGATGTACTGAAGAGCTCCAAACACATTTATGGACGCCTGCTGTCAACTAGATCTAGAGTCCAAATGAATATTGACAAAACGTATAAGAAATCTTTTGTTTTTAATTTAGCGTTCGGTTTACTCTAACGTACGTTATATTGTAAACAAATATATTAATAAACTTATGTTGTTAAAAAAGTGGTATTGTGCTTGGCTGGATGTTGTAAGGCAGTTGAATCGAATCCTGATAGGATCCCTTTTTGTATCTGTGCCTTATAAACTAACATTCACCCCTAAATGGTGTGACATTAACAAGAAAAGAAACGCGTCTCGGATTCCATGTTATACTGTAGCCCCACTTTCCTCAGTTGGATGACTGCTTAGGCATATGCAAGTCGCCTAAGTGACGTAAATTGATTGCAGTTGTTTCAGAACAACTGCATATCGAAAAAGCCGTAGAGAAGAATTATCTCTGGAGTGAGAATCCCACTCTACGCATGTTGTCAACATTAACCTGGAACTGTCATATGATCTCTGGGCGACACTGTTGGTTTAAGGTCAATTCACAGTGGGCGTCACATCGCTTCAAAACATTTCACAACGCATTTCGAATGGCATGTCAACCGACCGTCACGTCACGTCACGCCTCAGCTCTAAACTTCTCGTGATGACAATTTTGACGGTATTTTCGTTTGCTATCATTGTAACTTATCTATTTTCACCCCGTTAAGTCGCGTTATAGTAGTGGATTTCGTGTTTCTTTATATTCTCAATCTTTGCTTTATGATTATGCTTTGTTTTCGTGGCGAACAACAAATGTTCTATGACGATTTGGATACTTTTCGATTGAGCGAAGTTGGATATCGGAAAGCCAAAAATAATTTAGGCTTTACAATAACACAATAAGCTAGCACCCACAATTTTTTACAAGTATGAAATAAATCGACGAAGTAATTATATTACGTAACATTATAAGTGAAAAGTTCAGTTTTAACGTAGGAGACAAAATACAGTTCTTTATCACGTTATTAATTACGCTAGAAAGAAATTGGCAATGGAAACAGTTGAAACCGATTCCTAATTATATTTTAGAGCCATGTTTGTAATTATAGTTTGTTCTGCTGAAAGACGCATGGAAATATGTGACATTGTATCTCGGACTATAATAAAATTGTGACTGAGAATAAATATTAATTGATCATCCTACAAAGGATAAAGAAATCACTTCTCAAGTATCTGACTGCAAGTTTTGAAATATTGTCTAGAAAATCGTAACAAATGATCTACAATGCTCCTGTATGCAGTGTCAAACTATGTTGTCTTGCCTCTGCAACTGCGCGATCAGCAATATGCTAGAAAGATTTCAAAAACCAATAGTGTGATCCACGCAGAGTACAATGCATGATCATAATCACTGCAATAACTAATGCCATTTTTTTTATAGAGAGATTAAAGGATCTGGAGGGGTTCGGTTAACTAGCCTTAAATGGTCTAAACGAATTAAATTAATCAATAAAGACTTTAATTTACTATAATCGCAAAATAGATTATTTAAACGCAGGCAAACTTCACACAGATGTCAATTATTCCACAATGTCTATAATTAATAAACACGTCTCTTGCCACATCAAAGATGCGAATATTGCTCTCAATGTACGCATACAAAAATCTGACAAAATTCCTCCAGTGTGCAAGCTAGTAATTACTGCGTGCACAAAAAGGAAAATTACAAATATTCTCAATTAATACCAAAGTTTGTGTAAGCACACCACCGCAGAATCATTGGTCAACTTTGCATAGAAGTATTAACGTCCAACTTTCCAAAACTCCATTTACTGTACTACAGTTATTTTTTGACGTGTTTGTATGTATATACATCCGCTAGCAAATGTTTTGAAATGTTGTTTCACTTCTCAGTACGTCACCAAAAAAAAAAAAAAAAAAAAAAAAACTGTGCAAAAACATAATCTGTGAAGTTTGCTTGTCGTTGTTAGTTCCTCAATTCTGATTCTATAATCTCACATTTTGTATCAGGTCATAACATCACTTTCGCCTTTCCGTACTGGGCTAAACGAACAGACGTGAAATGACGTAACGGAAAGTGTGAATACACGCTGTCGTGACTGTACCGTGACGTGATGCCCATTCATTCTGCTCTTAAAAATTACGAGAAAAGTTTAGTCTCGGCATCTAACGCAAATCGCTATGGTGTCTGCAAAACGCCTGTACCAAAACCACAGCACCTATGAACTGAATATGTCTATATTAGCGATATGAAGACAGTCTAAATTTATGAGACGCATTACGGCCAAACATACTCGTATTTCGTTCCAAGATTACGTGGCCATGGTGGCAATGTATGATGACAACAGAAAACCAATTGTGCGCATCTGAATGGTCATTCCAGAGATATTTGCATTCTATGGAAAAAAACATGGGCCTCCAAAACCGTGGATTATAATTATTTGTGCGTAGAGTAAAGCGCAGCGTGTGACGCAACTATACTTCGTTTATATAGAGAATGTCTGCAGCAGTCGAGACGATGAACCAACTTTCAGCTTTCTGCTTCCCTTGAATTAAGACCAGATGATACTTTGCGTGGCACGGTGAAGACGTCTGCCATAAAGAGTCAACTACTTTTAATTACGGCAATGAGTCTCAATACTAGAACGCAGTGCATACTAAGTTTCAAGACATGAGTGATGTAAGACGATATAAACTTGTAGATCATGCGTGTTTTTTCATATTTTATCTTTTATCTGTTCCAGCTCATTCAGCCACATATTGAGTCATTCACCCACACACACATACAACCATGATTCGCATACAGTATTTACACAGGTTGTAGACATACTGTTTACATCACGATGTGTGCCCATGATTATCATGACATATCACTCCAAACGCCCATTCAATATGTAACACATAAGATTCACGCCTCCAGATATCTTTCCTGGCGTGTGGTGCTTACATCGCGTAAATTATACGGAAGTGCTGGTGTTCAGCTAATTAACGTTGCACTCTGAATTTTTTTTTCGCGGCCCAAAAGAGAAAATACGCTCCACGAGTGAAGCCGTATGTTTTTAGATACTTAATGCTACCCGTGCGACGGCGGGCTGGCTCGCTAGTAGTGTATGATACGTGTTTTCTAAGAGCTTTCTTATTTTACTGCACTCACTGGGATTCAGGCAGTTGCATTATTCACGAGCTGCTGTGTACTGGAAGGTACTTTATCGCTTAATATACGAATGCTCCTTACATAGCAACGAGAAATGTTTTCGGAAAACGTTATAGCGGCTCTGAATCCAGACGCTAACTCAGCATTCGGGAACCGACGTTCCATTTGATACTCCCATATTATGGGCGCTGTGATGGTGTGCTAAGATACTGATTCCAAAGTTCCAGCAAACAACAGGCCCTTTCTTGATTCTTGTTGTTATAATCGGCATTTTCTTCTTAAAAAATTGCATTCTTCAGTACTGCGATGCCGTTTTATGTGTGTAACATTCATATACTTTTTCTGACAAACTGTAAATTGTAGTAACTGCCTTTAGTTTCAGTTAATATAAAATCAGCATCGGTAATGTAAAATATACGTTAGTTATATGTCTCGTGCGACTCCTGCTGGCAGTAGCTCTAAAATGCTTGGTGACAGGCTATGTGACGAGCCGACCGTAAAAATTTTGTCACATGTTTATGGAATTTTGTCTTCTGGATCCGGTACAAAGGCTAGGGCCAGAAACCGAGCTGGAAGTGTGACGAACTGCGGCACAATTGATGCGATTCATGCTGCCAGACTCTTAGTCGAGAAACATCGTGAGAAAGCCAAGCCCCTGCATCTAGCATTCCCGGATCTCGAAAAGGTCTTTGATCGGATGCCACACAGTATCATCTGGCTAGCACTTCGACAGTATGATGTGCCGGAGCAGCTTATTAACTGGCAGCAGTTACTTTATGCACAGCCGAGAAGTTACGTCTGTACAACCTCAGGACTATCCAAGGACTTCCCCATCATAGTTGGTGTCCGTCAAGGTTTTGCATTATCACCATTTCTGTTCATTCTCGTAATGGACACCATGACAGCTGATCTGCACCGGCCATTACCATGGACCCTACTTTATGCTGACGACATGATGCTTTATCTGTAGAGCCTAACTCAAGAATGAAATGACCTATTGGCGCAACGCGGTATGCGCCTTAATGTGTAGAAAACCGAGTGCATGACATCAGACAGAAATGAAATGGGAACCATCACTGTTGATGGTGAAGATCTGACTCGAGTGAGTAAGTTTAAGTACCTTGGGTCAACGATAACCGTTGACGGCCGACTCACCGCAGAAGTCACCACCATAACTCAGGCAGCCTGGATGAAGTGGCGAACAACAACCGGAGTCACTTACGACCTAGCCGCGCGGTTCTGGCGCTGCATTCTGGAACCGCGAGACCGCTACGGTCGCAGGTTCGAATCCTGCCTCGGGCATGGATGTGGGTGATGTCCTTAGGTTAGTTAGGTTTAACTAGTACTAAGTTCTAGGGGACTAATGACCTCAGTAGTTGAGTCCCATAGTGCTCAGAGCCATTTGAACCATTTTTGAGCCATTTTCACTTGCGACCGCAGGATGAAGGATAATTTAAAATCAATGATCTATCACACTGTCATCCGACCAGTCGCATTGTATGGTTCTGAGAGCTAGCCGACTACAGTTGAGACAGAACACCGCCTAAGTGTAATGGAAACGAATAAGCTAAGGTGGACAGCGGGCCTCACTAAGCTAGATCACGTTCCTAATGACAGCTTTAGAAAACAGTTTGGTGGTGCACCGATCCAAGACAAGATGCGTGAGAGTCGTCTTCGATGGTTTGGGCATGTTTAACGGGCCGGTAAAGATTCTATTGCCATGGCGAGTTACACACTTGAAGTCGTCGTCAGCAGACGCAAAAAGCGACCTAAGCGACGTTGGGCTGATAAAATTCATAAAGACGTTAAATGCGTGAACATCCACCCAGATGCAGCCCGTGACAGAGTGAAATGGAGACAACGCACCCATGTAGCGGATCCAGCAGGCACGCGGGACAAACGCTGAAGGAAAAGAAGATGTGTCTCGTGAGAACCACAGGGTTTACAAAGCGGTGTACGTTAAAATTTCATGGAGTTTATATAAATGAGAAACGGTAGGGGCGGCAAAATGTGCTTGAGACCCGTAGAGAACCACTTGCTATAAGGTTCTGCTTCAACGATCAGTAACAATTAATAGTCCTGTCATTGTGTTTGAAAGAAAGGGGGTGCTCAGAAGAGAGCAAACAAATCCTTTGACACGGAAAGTCCGAATGTTACCAGTGTTCAGTAGAGAATACGAAACATCAGTCACTAAACCTGAAGCCTTTTATTTACCAAACACATTGGGTCAAAAGTTTAAAGCTAATAATTATCTAATAAATTAATTGGAAAGCGAATGACCAGTTTTTGTACGTATATATTGATGGATACAAAACACCTGAATGAACTGCTTCTGTATCTCGTTGCTATAGGTTGCGGGTAGCTAAAATGTTTTCATTGTCACAATTAAGTGGCGTTTAAGCTGCAGAAGTAATCACAATTAAAGAAATAATTAAATTTGGAACTGAAACAAGTATTAAAGCTCTAATGTGTGACAGAAACCGCAAAATTAACTGGTTAATAGCGCGTTACCTTTAAAATTTGGCGGTAAATCTCTGACCTCAAATAATGAATTTGTAGTTTTATATACATGTATAAAGTACTTAAAATTTACTTGTAGTCACTAAACTAAGCAACTGTGTTGTATTTATTGTTTCCTGAAAAAGACAATAAAAGAAATAAATAAAAATAATGCTTTATTATACTACACCATTTCAAGAGGAATGTAGGAACATGCAAGACGGTACTGACCGTAAGACCTATCGCAGAAGGTAGGTTGAGAAAAGGCAAACCTAGGTTTATAACATTTGCAGGCCTAGATCTCGAGTTTGACAATGTTGACTGGAATACGCTCTTTGAAATTCGGAAGGTAGGGGTACATTACAGGAGTGAAAGACTTTTTATAGCTTGTACAGAAACCATCCAGCAGGTATAAGAGAAGAGGGGCATGAAAGGGAATAGTGATTGAGAAGGGTGTGAGAAAGGGTTGTAGCTTATCCCAGATGTTATTCAATCTGTACGTTGAGGAAGCAGTGAAGAGAAAGAAGAAAAAAAATATGAATAGGAATTAAGTTTAGGGAGAACAATTACAATCTTTGAGGTTTGCCGACGACATGGTAATTCTACCAGAGACAGTAAAGGGCTTGGAAGAGAAGTTAAGCAGAATGGGCAGTGTCTTGAAATAGGAAATAAAACGAACATCAACAAAAGCAAAACAAGGATAATAGAATGTAGTAGAATTAAATCAGACGATGCTAAGGCAGCTAGATTAGCAAATGAGACTCTGCAAGTATTCGACGAATTTTGCTATTTGAGAAGCAAAATAACTGATGCTGGCCAAAGTAGATAGGGTACAAAATGTATAGTGACAATGGCAGGAAAGCGTTTCTGAAGAAGAGAAGTTTTTTAGTATCGAATATTGATCTAAGAGTTAGGAAGTATTTTCTGAAAGTATTTGTCTGAAGTGTAGCCATAGATGAGAGTGAAATATCGATAATGAATGATGTAGAGAAGAAGGTTTTGAAATATGGTGCTGCAGAAGATTAGACAGGTAGATTAGACAGGTAGATCACATAACTGATGAACGGGTATAGTAGTGGGGTAAAGAGAGTATGAGTGCAATCATTGTGTTGCAAAATTGATTCAAGATGGCAGATCCATATGGCATCTTTTTTACAACTGTGCACCTGCCTGTGTGTGTTTGCTTTGACATGTGGTCTAGTTGACTACATCGGCAGTAGTTGGTGGGAAAATCTCCGGAAGGTGCAAGTATTGCCCTGTTGGAAGATATCCAACAACTATATGCTCCAATTACGTAATTAGACTGCTACATATCATCTATCTAGATCAGTAAACCTCTGTTTCCAGAGATACAGATCCAGAAAATACTGCAAAAGTTCGGGAAAAATATTAAGCCAACACCTAAACTTCGCTTACAGATCCTATAAAGATCCAAAAACATTGCAAAAACATTACCAAAACATAGCTATCTTAAAGCTTCACCAAAACCATAATGCAAACGGAGTATAAAGACCGTGCATAATAGCTTTTGCAACTTCTATGGGCATCAAATGCATGGCAGTCACCAGGAGCTCTGTTACCCTCCGCGGGCACCCCTGCCTTCTGACTGAGTCTGCATGTGCCACGCACTGTGCTGAGAGCTCAGCATAACGGCGTGGAGAACTACTGTTGCCGCAGGACCAGGCAATGCTGCAAACAAACGCTGATTGATAGAGCTGCTATGAGAGCACCTCCTAACAGTGATCTCTCTGCTGGAATGCTTGCAGCGAACTTCCTCTACTACCAGGACATATCACTGACACCTCTCTCACTTGGAAATTGACGGGAAAAGCTCAATCTGTGCGAAGCTGTTAGCATGGAAGCAATCTGTGTGGAATGTGTTCAACGGATGAGATGTTGGTGTCAGACAGAGATGACTTTAATAACTATAATACCCATAAGCATGCAGCCGAGTACTGTGTCTCTAGCTTTCAGCAGAAGGACTGTAAAGAAATGATAATGGACCACCATAAGAAGAATCCTCTTTGTCAAATAATGGTGATGCAATGGGATGCCTTGAAGAAGCATTTTGCAAATGATACAGCCGGTCGCTTGTGCTCAGACTGCTAGATTTTTTACCAGTAGGTTCGAACAACATGCAAGTGTTACTGAATTGGTTAGGGAATTCAAATAGGAAGGCGATATTCTTTTCGAAGTATACTGTTGAGGAAATTTAGAGAACGGCCATTTGATGCAGACTGCTGAACCTTTCTACTGCCGCCAACATACGTATGATGTAAGGATCATGACTCTAAGATATCATAAATTAGAGTTCATACGGAGGCATGTAGGCAGTTGTTTTTTTCCCTTGCTCTTTTTACGAATGAAACAGGAAAGGAAATGAATAACAGCGGTACAGAGTGCCCTCCACCATGCATCGTACAGTGGCTTGCGGAGTATGTGTGTGGATGTATATGTAGATGAATATTTGAATTTACTCTATTTATTAAAATGTCAGTCTGTTCATTTACAAGCACACAACACTCACGGAAGAATGTAGTTTCTTACTTATTGGGAAAAAAACGGAATTTCTGTTACCGATTGTCTCTCAGTAATAAACTTCGTAATAGTCCGTCGTTTTCTCACTGCAGTCACTTTACGAGACGTATGTGGGAGGGAGTAAATGGCTTCTGACAACGTTTAGAAGATGCTCACTTCTCTGCCCTCTTTTTGTCAGAGTATTGCTTACCCTCCCATATTCTCACGAATATTCCAGTCCTCGCTATATGGTAGTTGCATCCAAGTGAGTTTGACGAATAAGAGATGTCCCTAGTCAAGTCACACAGCTCTGCTAATTCCACCGAAGTCCCATCATGTTGCGGCAGCACTGTTCCATCAGTTAGAAGGCTCTCGAGCCATCTACTCATTACTGGTTGTGTACTCGCGAAGAGCTATCACAACGAGGAAACTAGCACAACAACGTACAAGGAGAAATTCAGAAATTTACCACCATGCGACTGGTACTGTTTCGAGTGATTTGTGTTCACTGACATAATAGAATGGTAGTCGGTTTCTCTGGCTATTTTAGATTCAATCGTTAATTTACCATCATTCAACTCTAATTCCCAACAATCCTCATTCCTCCACAAATCGCTGAAGCTTACCTGTGTTGCAGTCTGCCATAGGTCTACATCTAAATACATATTCCGCAATCCACTGCATGGCGTGGACTTTGTCGTAGCAGTATTACCGATTTCTCCGTTCCTTTTCCAGTCTCATGCAAAATTATGAAGTAAACAGTGATTGTCTGCATGCTTCTGACCTGCCCTAATCTGCTCTATCATCGCTACGCCAAATACAGTATTTCTTAATGGCCAAGGAACCCTTACTGATGCATCTTTAGAATACGAGGACGGCACCAAGAAAATCCAATACGTCTTAAATGCATCGACATCAAATGATTGCTTATAAATATACCACTCTAGATGCCCTTATATTATTTATCGTATTCCAGTGATAGCTACACTAGAACTACAACGGCGTAATGGTACCAGAGTCTTCATTGACAGGATAATAATTCATGAGAAGTACATTACCGGTTTTTCTATTGGTATATTCCTCCATAATACTGTTGTTACTGTATCACAGAGTCTCCAACACACGTAATATCCACTGAATCATTTGCACTGCTGAGTCGGACCGCCACACACAATTCAGAGCTTCTGAAAGAGTAGGGAAGTTTAATCACAGCATTGTTCATCCCCCCCCCCCTATTTGCCGTTCGTTAGTAGAGCAACCATGATCCGGTATTTCGTCTAGAGCAGTGACCAGTGCACGCATGTGTAGTTCTACTTATTTTACTTATTTAGAAGAAAATCCAGTACTTAACACGCTTATCTTGACTATCTTACAGTGAGAGACAATTAACCAACAAGTACAAGCCACACCAAACCAGTGCCGATGTCTGCTCCAGCAACAGCAATCACCTTAGTGCCTCTCACACCTCGATCTGAATTGTACAGCCACAGTCTATAGATGAAATACCTCTTACACCCACACTTCTTAGTGAGTGGATTACGGTACACTCCCCTTAAAAATCCATCTAAACAAACTTGAGCCTCACATATTCTCCGCAGATCCATCAGTTCTTAGTATCTGGGTTGCTTCTCTTAAGACTGCAGCACATGGATAAGAGTCCGACAGATACATTCTACTTCAGTGCGCTCCAGATGCTTAGTGTTAGGCATTTTACTACAGTTAACGCTTCCGATAACACTGGACGGGATTTCTAGTCCTGTTAATGTGCAATACATTTAGTTATGTTCAGGTCAAGTAGAAACTCCACCACAAGTCCTCCCGCCTGCTTGTAGACAACTTCCTCACCTACGAACATCCTATTATAAAAAATAAAAAAAAATAAAAAAAACGCTGCAAGCGGTACTGTGCATGGTGGGGGTACTTCACACGAGTATTATCTACTACTCTTCCATCGCAATATACGTGTCGATCGAATAAAAAACTGACCGTTTCCTTCATACACACCTTAACCAAGTCTCATGTTTGTGGGAGAAATACGACGACTTTCCCAGAGACTTTTTTCCATTACATATTCGATTGGAATAAGACAGCCTATACAATCTTAGTTGCATCCACATGACGCTTTTCCTTGACAGATCAGCCACATAAAATGTACAGTCCAGACGTCCACTGAGTGGCTACAGGAGTCCTTTTCAGAGTACAGATGGCCGTTGGCCATCGGCGTGTATGACGAGAAACGTCTTATAGCAAACTCCATGCACACAAGAGGTAGCGTTTTCGTGGCATTTTGGAGGCACAGTGGATCAATACAAGCATGCATCTATTCTTGGGGACCATGTCCTCCGCCCTATGCAGTTTGATTTTCTCTTTCCTCCACACGATGACATCTACCAGCATGACAATGCAATGTGTTACACAGGTTGCAAGCTTAGCGTACTCCCCTTGTCAACAAATACGTCGGATTTAAACCCAATCGGGAATCTGTGGTATCACCTCATTAGTGCTGTTTCCGTCTTGGGTCCGCTAGAGAGAAACTTAGCGCAGCACTGGAGTCGCCATGGCTCTACATCCCTGTCGAATCTCATTCACTATTTTCCTGCGCGACTCGCAGTGATCCGCGCTGCAGAAGATGGTTATTCAATCTTTTGGCAGGTGGTCACTTTAATCGCACTGGACATTGTGCTATTATCAAAATTAATCTCCCTCACACAATAACAATAAGAAGTTTTCGCCACGAACTACGTGTATAAACACGAGTATACAGAAAGAAAGAAACAAGACAACGTAGACTCCCATGAAGCAAAGAATGTACAGTCCTCCCCTGTTGCATTTCACCTTTAATCTCATACTCCAACGCTTGGGTCTGACGATAAACCCATCATCACGTGAATCATAATCCTTATCTATAAAAACGCTTTCCAATGCTGATAGTTATGCAGGCTGTCGTTATTGTCGTATCTCGTAAAAAGTATGGGCCTATAGCAGTTACGATTGATCAATGAATGAGTTGATAATGGTCTTGCCAGAATTCACTTTTTTGTGAATTAATGATTCATGAAAGCTTAATTCCTTGTCAATCGAGATGATCACGATTGCCATTACTTCTACAGAGCGAACATGTCAAATAAGTCTGACATGTATGCTGAAGTAAAGCATATAGGTTCATCATTACGTGGTCACCCCGAATTTTAGCGTTTCTTTGCTGAGACAGATCATCCAAAATCAGAAGTCTCAAATACTGCAAAATGTAGTGAGAGTCCGGTATGACTCTGGACGTATGGCGAACGAATTTTTGATAGAGAGTTGTGGTAAAATCAGCTTACCTAGAGCGTTTATATCTTTTTTTTTCTTTTTTTTTTACAGCCTCCGGCTGCATGAATTAGAGAAGTATTAACGAGACAATAATGCACACCCGTTACACAGTGTCCTTCCGCATTTACCATTTCGTTAAACCTACTAAGGGGACAATATATTAACCACGAGAAACACCACCACATCGTTAACAACACCACTTAGTTCCATTTTGCCACTACACGTGATGACAAATAACGAACTCCACGCAATCGCCAAACTCAACCCTTTCCATCCTATTCACGCAGTGTATAGAGTGATAGATCACTAGATTCTATTCATTGCACCAACTCAAGCGTCGTTTGGCATGGACAACAGTAACCTCTTTCTTATGCAGAGCTGCTCAGCCAACGTAGCCACCCTTTTTAACTCTTACGCAAAGTCATTGCGCTACATGTTGTGCTGTTAGCACTGTGGAACTCATGGGCGATTCTTTCTTCTGGTTTCATGCCATTATTTACAAACACCCACCTCAACGGTCCCCATAAATGAAGTCTTATGATATTGGTTTGACTGTGGCTGTTCCTTAGGGTTTCCACTTCACAATCACGCCAAAGACAGTCGACTTGGTTAGCTTTACAAAGCCTGAAATGTCACTGATGGATCTGTACTGATGTGACAAAAATTGACCAGACCACTTTCAAAGTCAGTAAGCTCTCCCGGGCCCGCCCGGTTGGCCGTGCGGTCTAGCGCACGGCTGTCCGGGAAGGAAGGAGCGCTGATCCTCGGCACGAATCCGCCCGGCGGATTTGCGTCGAGGTCCGGTGAGCCTGCCAGTCTGTGGATGGTTTTTAGGCGGTTTTCCATCTGCCTCGGCAAATGCGGGCTGGTTCCCCTTATTCCGCCTCAGCTACACTATGTCGGCGATTGCTGCGCAAACAAGTTCTCCACGTACGCGTACACCACCATTACTCCACGACGCAAAAATAGGGGTTACACTCGTCTGGTGTGAGACGTTCCCTGGGGGGTCCACCGGGGGCCGAACCGCACAATAAACCTGGGTTCGGTGTGGGGCGGCGGATGTGTGAAGTGGACTGCGGTAGTCCTCGTGGGGCTGCGGACCGCTGCGACTGTGACGGGGCGGAGCCTCTCCGTCGTTTCCAGGTCCCCGGTTAACATTACATAAGCTCTGCCGACCAACACAGTCCGCTGTTACTGCTTCTCTACTGACAGCACCCTCCCCCCACCTCACTTTACACCCCCCCCCACCTCACTTTACACCCCCCCCCCACCTCACTTTAAACTTGCCGATTCGCCTCTCCTAACATCCATCGGTCAATTGCGACAAGTAGTAGTGCGTGAATATGTGTCCGAATACTTTTTCTCAGTTTATTTATAAATATTTTGCTCTTATTTGCCCATTTTGATTTTTCTGCGAAAAGCTGGTTTACAAGGGAAACAGTGGTATGACAGAGACTTAGATCTCCTTAAAAAAGCCACCGTAAGATTCGCACTCACGTTAGAAACTGAATCAGGTCATAGATTTAGCAAATAAAGTCGCTCCTTGTTAAGCTAAACACCATGGCAAATCACCATTTACAAAAAAATCAATGATTTACATTTTGAAGTCCCCTCCTTTCCATTAGTTTCGTAACTGATTATTTTATAACACAGATTTTTATTTATGATGTACTCGTAACATCTAGAGTCACATTCTCTATGCAGACATATTTCCTTGTTCTAATAATTTCCGGGTATGCAGCCGGATCCCGTCGACATTCTGCCACGATATTTCGGCCCAGAGACGTCCGGCCATCATCAGGTGAGTACACAACTACTGAAGAGCCCAGGTGCAGTCGCGGTATTTATGCCGAATCTCGCGCATGTGAAATGTACTGGCATATCGTGGCAGAATGTCGACGGGATCCGGCTGCATACCCGGAAATTATTAGAAGAAGAAATACGCCGGGAAAATTTCAGAAGTCACATATTTCCTTGTGTTCTTTACTTTTCAGTCATCTCTGGACGTTTTCTTCACAGTAATACAGAGTCACGAAAACTATCTCTGTTCAGAAATACTGTGTGATTTTGTCACTGATCCTTCACGGGTCGTGACTTTTAAGGAAAGCAATCTGGAATCTCTGGAAACTGGTGCTATCACGTCCTTGAAAACTGGATGGACATGATACGAAAAGACAATTGTTTTTGACAGCAGATTACACTTCAGTTTACTTGCAGCAGTAACAACACAAAATTACTAGTTGACATAGATAATAAATGCAAATTTTCTTATATTTCAAATCATGGTACAGATCTCTCTTTCGCTGCAAGTTATTTAAATTCACGTCCGACACAGCGTTGTTTGGGAAACTGCGGCCATCTCTCCCTCGTATGACTGCCGCTGGAGAGCTAGAGTCGTCTTTTAATTGAGGGTGATGTTAGTTAATTGCCGGCGCTTAGGGACCGCTTAAAGCGCTCCGCTTTCGGCACAGCTCCAACCCGCATTCAGACTGAGGAATCGGGTGGAGGCCGCTTAGCTACTGAGGAGCCACGGAAATGGTAATTTAATTACGGTGTTCCTCGTCTGATGGCTCCTGAGATGAAAAACTCATTCGTTTCAGTTGTGTTTACCGTCTCTCCCTCCTGATTTTTCCTCGTACAAATTTAGATTTCTAAATGAGTCCTTTTAATTCGATGTCAGAATTGCTGTCGGCAGGGAATATTTTCTCCTTTTACTTTTGCTGCGTCACTTTTTGCAGATTCTTAACCATGGGCGTTATTTAAATAAATTTCATCTGATTTCGTAAGTATATACAGGGTGTTACAAAAAGGAGCGGCCAAACTTTCAGGAAACATTCCTCACACACAAAGAAACAAAATATGTTATGTGGACATGAGTACGGAAACGCTTACTTTTCATGTTAGAGCTCATTTTATTACTTCTCTTCAAATCACATTAATCATGGAATGGAGACACACAGCAACAGAACGTACCAGCGTGACTTCAAACACTTAGTTACAGGAAATGTTCAAAATGTCCTCCGTTAGCGAGGATACATGCATCCACCCTCTGTCGCATGGAATCCCTGATGCGTTGATGCAGCCCTGGAGACTGGCGTATTGTAATACAGCCATCCACAACACGAGCACGAAGAGTCTCTACATTTGGTACCGGGGTTGCGTAGACAAGAGCTTTCAAATGCCCCCATAAATGAAAGTCAAGAGGGTTGAGGTCAGGAGAGCGTGGAGGCCATGAAATTGGTACGCCTCTACCAATCCATCAGTCACCGAATCTGTTGTTGAGAAGCGTACGAACACTTCGACTGAAATGTGCAGGAGCTCCATCTTGCATGAACCACATGTGTCGTACTTGTAAAGGCACATGTTCTAGCAGCACAGGTAGAGTATCCCGTATGAAATCATGATAACGTGCTCCATTGAGCGTAGGTGGACGAAACTAAAATGAACTCTAACGTGGAAACTAAGCGTTTCCGGACACATGTCCACATAACATATTTTCTTTCCTTGTGTGTGAGGAACGTTTCCTGAAAGTTTGGCCGTACCTTTTTGTAACACCCTGTGTATTCTACATGAAGATGGACACTAGCCTTGGACTTTAACTCCCCTGTAGGGGAGGGTGTGGGTATGGTGAATTCCCTGTGAACGTCATCTGCCAGCATGTTTAGTGCAAATGATTCAAATGGCCCTGAGCACTATGGGACTTAACATCTGAGGTCATCAGTCCCCTAGAACTTAGAACTACTTAAACCTAACTAACCTAAGGACATCACACACATCCGTGCCCAAGGCAGGACTAGAAACTGCGACCGTAGCGGTCACGCGGTTCCAAACTGAAGCGCCTAGAACCGCTCGGCCACAGCAGCCGACGTGTGTAGTGCAAACAGTAAAATGCGAAGGTTGTGGTGCTATGGGGTGGTCGTGTTTTTCATGGAGGAGGGCTTGCAGCTCTTGTTGTTTTGCGTGACACAACCACAGCACAGGCCTACATTGATGTTCTAAGCACATACTTGCCTCCCAATGTTGATGAGCAATTCACGGATGGCGATTGCATCTTTCAACACGATCGATTGATTACCTGTTCATAACGCACGGCCTGTGTCGGAGTGATTACACGACAATAACATCCCTAATGGACTGGCCTGCAGAGATTCCTGACTTGAATCCTATGGAATAGCTATGAGATGTTTTGGAACGCCGACTTCGTGCCAGGCCTCACCGACCGACACCGATACCTCTGCTCAGTGCAGCACTCCGTGAAGAATGGGGTGCCATATCCCAAGATCCATTTCCCAAGATACCTTCCAACACCAGATTGAACGTATGCCTGCAAAAATGGAAGCTGTCGTCAAGGCTAAGGGTGGGCCGACACGATATTGAATTCCAGCATTACCGATGGAGGGCGCCACAAACTTGTAAGTCATTATCAGCCAGGTGTTCGGATACTTTTGATAACATAGCGTAGTTGGCAGAAAATTTCAACGTAGGTAAATTTGATCTTCTTCTCCCGACGAGGTTGACTGTTACTTGATTATACCCTTAAGTCAAGGCGATTTTTTCAATTAGATGGCACAAGTAAATGACTGATGTCATGTGGATGTTTCCACGCGGGAATTACGAAATATTTCCGTCAGTGAAAACAAGGAACGGGGGTGCACACGTTGCCTCTTGCAATTAGATTTCAGAATCATCAAACTAATTTAAGTGAATCAAATGATTTAGAGATCGAAGTACCTTCTCTTATTCCGTTGTGCGATTTTGTGTGATTTGTATTTGACTGAGGGACTCAATTCACTGTCGCACCCTGAAATCATAATTTATGTTTTCCTGAATGTTCCAATTCCTGAATGATCGGTTGGTTTCTTGTGGAAATGCAGAATCCATCTCTCACGTTTGAAGAGAATATTGTTGCTGGAAATTCTGGAGGTCAGCTGTGAAATGTATTGTTACGGGTAGCAAAAGCTGCTATATTACATTACCGTTGTTTCGGTGTGACACGGTACTGCAGGTATATCCTATCATCGTATCCCAGCATCCCTTAGTGATGTAACAATGTCTTTTCTTTTCAACTTTACATTCACATAGTTTTGACACTACAGGATGCTGCGCTATATTAACAGGACGTCCTTGCGGCGGTATATCACACTGATAACTCTGGCGAACTGTCTCAAGATGAAGCTGAAGTTGGTTCTAGTATTTGGAGAATAGCCTCTGTTCTCAATGACAAAAAAAGTCAACAGTGTTGTATCCATTGATGACAAAGCATTATTATTATTATTACTATTATTATTATTACTATCGTAACTAATGCACATTAATTCACTTCTCAATTCTAATCACTGCCTGAACAATGCAAAAAAGGAACAATGTCTAGATTAAATGTTAATTATAAATGCGTTTTTTAAATTTTTTAACATTAATCAAATTCTTGTTACAGGAACAACATGGACTCAGGAGATGGTCTGGCTGATTGCAAACGATTGCGACTTTAAAACTGCCAAGGAGAAGACTCTGAACGACCGAGTACCGTTTTTTGAGTGAGTACCTATATAACAGAAGTCCTGCAGACGCTCGCGCTCTCTGGGTTGTCTGTGGACTGAGACTCCGCTTGCGGTTAATGGCGTGAGGTGTGCTGGCGACGTGTTAGGGAGAAATGCTTAAGAGCACCGAGGATTGCCCGTAAATCAAAACTTGGTGAACACGTAAGTGGGACACTGATGCCGGTAACTGCACTCTGCGAAAGTTAGCACTAACTGCCTCCCTCCCATTTAGTGGGATGCCCGCAAGGAAAGCTGCAGTAGTCATCTCCTCCTGTTTGGTATGCGCCGCGTTACGAAAGATCGCGAGCTAAAAAATTCGGCTTGGTTGCGCATCGTGCTTCCCGTTGCAGATGTGAAATATTTATGGACCTTTTTCCACAGATGTCGTTCCGTATACACAGTGGGCATGAAGAAACAGAAGCACACTGGCATACGTTTATGCTCATATTTGTTATGAAACAATCGGCATTTGCAACCGCGACTTTTCATGCATCTGAATATTTCATACCGAAATTCACAGCCGTTTTTTGTTTTTTGTTGTTTCTGTTCGCTTTTTACGAAAGTTGGTTGCAAAATATGGGAAAAATTTTCTTTTAGCGGGCAAGAATGTGTTTCTGAAGTGCCACTCGCAACTAGACTAACACACAATTTTTTAACATCTAACAGAAATTTGTGACGGTACGGGGAAAATGTGAAAAAGGCGATTCTATGCTGTAAATTAGAATCCGTTTGTTTTCCTTGTCATCCCTTTCCCACGCGCATTAGTAATTGAAATGATGAAATAAAATTAGTCTTATGCTATCAACCAGTAAGACAGTTAATCACTAGAATTACCCAGGTGCAAAATACTTGAAATGGCGACCTGCGACTACAATGTTTGAATTTTCATTAGTAAAAGTTTATTCTCTTCAAAATTTTCACACAACCTCAAAGACTGTTAAAACCAACTGTTTCATTGAGTGGTTAAAAGTGACCCGAGCTCTCAATATACCAGAAGATAAGCTCGTAACATAAAATTTAATAAACTGAAAAACTGCTGCAAAACATTAACTACGTTCTTTGCTAATCATTAAAGGAAAATAAACCACAAACTAACTCGCACCTAATTAGAATCAAACCGACAAACGAAGGTAAATTCTAAGCGCTGATTTGTAGCAAAAATCATAAGAGTTCATCACAAGTAAAACTGACGCAAGGTCCAAATATCAGAAACAGTCTACTTCACACGATAATCGCAAGTCCGGATGGTCACTTGATAGGAAATAATCAGACACCTGACTGGGCCCTGAGTTTTCTAGGTCTAGCTACTGGACTAACTGTAAGGCTTCCTCTTCCTGAAGTGCGTGCGGCTGGAATCAACGCTCAGCCTGATCAAGATATTGCTTCAACGAGCTCGCTCAGAACACACACAAGCCAGATCGTATCGAATCCTCCCCACATCATGATGGCCATCGCACTTATGCAGCCTCTTTTACATCATCTATCCAGGGTACTTACGACTGATTTTACTGCACCATTAGCTATGAGCTGAAATTATAATATAATACGATATATTTTATTAAGTTGTACATGTAGCAGTTCGCCCAATGATTAAAGTTGAGTAATTGTAAACTTCAATGCGATGCTCGAAAAGGATTATTTCAGTTTGTGCCATTAAATATTATTACAACTATTAATTTGGCACAATTTCGTTAGTTAATCAATGCGATTTTAATTGTACACAATCTAAACATTTTCCTTTAAAGAATACACACGGCTGAAAGCCTTATTAAAAGGGGTTGACGTAAATCCTCGGCTGAAAGCCACACGCCGGCCGGAGTGGCCGTGAGGTTGTAGGTGCTACAGTCTGGAACCGAGCGACCGCAACGGTCGCAGGTTCGAATCCTGCCTCGGGCATGGATGTGTGTGATGTCCTTAGGTTAGTTAGGTTTAATTAGTTCTAAGTTATAGACGACTGATGACCTCCGAAGTTAAGTCGCATAGTGCTCAGAGCCATTTGAACCATTTGATAGCTACACATAAAACTTAGAACAACTAACGCCTTGGGGCCTGGATTACGAACAATTTCAGATAGAACCAATTTTAAGGAAACTACTCAGAATTTACATATCTATAATATTTCATTAGTTATGGACGAAAATATGCAAAATTATAAACAAACAAACACACATGCAATAAATATTGTAGATCTTAACAACTAATTTTTGTAAGTTTTGTGCTACGACCTCCGCCAATGCATTCTACCCTGCTGTATGTGTTTTGCGGTAGATTTTATATCAATTTTCAACTAAAGTCCAATTAAAATGTGTCTAATTGCTGAATTAATTAAGTCATAAATCGTGTGAATGTACCAGTAAAAGCACCTCGCCCAACAAATTGACTGTCAGGTCTTCATTGTATATTAATTAGCAAAGAAATTATTATACTTTTACTGATTGGCGTTTGCGGTAAGACTTTTCGATATTGTGTCTTTTTATGCACAGTGATTACAAACAGGATCTGCACGCTGGCAGAATCGTCGTGCTCCCCTCTTTGCTATAACGTATCGTTCTCAGTTTTATGATTAACTGTTTGCTTTGTATAAGCGCGAACGCTCAGAATAGTCAGCTTCCTTAGTGGGTTCAGCGGCTGAGCTGACGTCACGGCCGTATCATTTCAACTATGATGGATACGCATGGCACAGCCATCGGACCGTTGAAATGTGGACAACACGAGTTAGAGCACGGACCAAATCCAGCGCTGCAGCCGACTCACACTCAAGCCCAGCCGCAACCACGGCCAGCCTCTACGTCATGGAGCGCATGCCAATCAAACGCCGCTCGCAACCAGACCTCTGTTTCACACATAAACACAGTCTTTGGTCTCACAAATTTGAATCTGAGTTGGACTAAGTTTTACTTACACTATAGGTAACCTCTTTTTCTGATGAAAGTTCTTTCCTCCAAACAGCTTTTGTTGTGTTTCAAAACCTAAAGTTGCGCTGGTCAAAAATTAGGAACATCTTAGAAGGAACATCGCAGAGGTTGATAAATGAGGCTATTCATTATCCTACTGCAAGACCAGATTTTTGGTCACTTTCTTTCAACTCGATAATAATGCCATCCAGCAATAACGTATAACAGGAATGTGACGCTATTTTACATTTTGCTCAATAATTATTAATGCTGATAACAGACAAGTCTGAAAAACTAGTCGTAACGAGTTTTTTTCCGTATTCGTTAAAACAGTGTTCTGATTGCAGTGTGGTGTGTAGAACGTAATGATGGATTTACGGTCTACAGTCACAAGATGATGCTGAAAGTGAAATAATGCTTTGGAATTTCCAATCACTGTTCGACCTATCACACCTACAGTGTTCTTTGGCGTGAAGTCAAGGAATGGGGCTCCAATCCATTTATCTCCCATGTATAAGGAACTTCATTACGTACCCACACATATGGGATTCCTATCACCTTGACAGTCTCATCAATTGCATTTCGACAGTCTTCTACCACATTGTCATGAATGTTGTCATCATCCTCGACGCTCCTTTGAGACGAGTCAAACATTAAGTGTTCTTCACGTTCAGTCACGTATGTGTATGTAAATGGTGAACTGTATCTATTGTATATCTCCCAGCGCAACCATTACCAAATTTAGCTTATTTCTTATAATAACCGGATAAACTGTTCAGGGGTCGTGACACCCATGAGAGCCTTTGGGGTAGCATTAGCAAGTCTCGAATTTCTCGGCACTTTCAATCAGACTTGACACATATATGACATCTAAAGCAAGGAAAGTTCAGAGTAGGTAACACGCGCTGTGTGCCTCCAGGTGACATCTGACGGAAACCTTTAGGTCATATTAACAGAATCTTCCGTCGGTTCTTGGTAGAACAACATTATAATAATAAATGAAAAGCACCAGTTTGCTTTTGTTCTACAATATTACTTTTATTGCTAACCGGTTTTCGGCTTACAAGGCCATCTTCAGACATTTGCTGAGTATTATCACCAAAGACGTTAAATGTTAGCAGACAACATTGGAAGAGAAGTAACACATCTAGAGTGAAGTAAAAACATACAGTAAGTAACATCTTTGCAATGAAATAGTAAAAACTGAACAGTACATAAATAACAATGGAGTTGACAGGAAAACCTTTAGCACAAAATAGGAATAGCGTGCCTACATAACAGTTACTATTAATAAACAAAACTAATAAAATAAGATAAAATTAGTACTAGACAAGGCATCATCAAGAGGTATGAAACATGGAGAGTGATACATAACCAATTAAAAAAGAAGAGACGGTTGTCAATGTAAATACAGAATACATAAGGAACTTAAGCAATATCAATAAGATAAACAGAAATTAATAAATGCAGGAAAATGGAGGTGTTTGAGGGAACCTACAGTTTGAGAGTGTGGTGGTACTGCATTTTAACATTAACATCATAGTCAGAACAGGGACTGTGTACCAGTTTTCATTAAAAATATGAGCAAAGTAAAATATGAACAGTATTTGATGAGAAAACTACAAGGGGAGTTAAACATGGACAGTAATACAAGTACAAGTTAAAAGGAAACACTTAACTATTGAAACTACAGTCTATGTGGAATACGAAGACAACTGCAACAAAGAAAACAACTTAATGAATACAGGAAAATGGGAATATGTAGGAAGAGAGAGTGTGGGAAGTAATGAACAACAAAGATGATTATATGAAATTTAGGAGAGGGGAAGTGTTGAGTTGTGTCTGGTCATTTCGGATGAGATCTGGACTGTGAGCAAGATGTTTGTTAATTTCCAGGGCTTCCAGCAGGTTGAGTTTATGGCCATTGTTTGCTAAGTGAAGTACATGGCACACTGACTGGTAATTTTGACCCTCACTCAGTACATGCTCAGGAAATGCAGAGTCTGAATTCTGCGACCTCCAGCTGCGTTCATGTTCAGCCAGCCTAGTTGTCTCTGCCTGACTTACCAATGTAAAATTAGTTACAATCAGAACAGGTGATTTTGTATACCTCACTGTAGGCTAATAACTGGATCTTGTCTTCGCTATTAAAAACACACTGGGCTGTAGTTCCTGACATAGTAGGAAACCCTATACTTGCAGGATTTCAGTGCTTTGGCTAAAGTCTGTGATACCTGACCTAGAAATGGTAGTGTACACCATTTCTTGTAGACAGTGGGCGGGGAAGAAGGTGGGGCATAGAGGAGAGGTATAATTTTCCGTTTTTGTGTCCTGTGAAAGATGTGGTCAATATCAACTGGACTGTAGCCATTGGCTGTGGCAATAAATTTTATTGTATCTAGCTCTGCTTTAAAATCATCTCTGGACATGGGGATAGATATGAGACGGTGTACCATTGAGTGGAAAGCCGCATGTTTGTGAGCTATGGGGTGTTGTGAGTAAGAATGTATTACTGTGTCTGTAATTGTTGTTTTTCTGTGAATTTTGAAACAATTTGTGTGTGTACTGATGTCAATGGTGAGACCTAAGAAGTGTATGGATTTGTTGCTATTTTCCATAGTGAACTGGATATTTTAATGTTGACTGTTTAGGTTTTTCAAGAATGTGTTGAGTTGTCTTGTAGTACCAGTCAACATACACAGGACATCATCTACATATCTAAACCAGTATTTGATGTTTGCACTCAAAGGTACTGTTTTTAGAAAATTTTGTTCAAAATGGTCCATAAATGTTTCAGCCAACAGTGGACTAAGAGGGGAACCCATAGCTAAGCCATCTAATTGTTTATAAAGAGTGCCTTGGAACTGGAAATAGTTCTGTGCAAGGCAAGTCTGTGTGGCCAGTCTCAAATCATTCAATTCCACAGGATTGACATTAGACTTGTGCATCAGCTCTGTCAGAATATCAATGCATTCTACTACTGGTATATTAGAAAACAAACTGCTGACGCAAAGGATACTAATTTATCACTGTGTGAGACAGATATACCTTTTAACTTGTGTACTAGGTCCACAGAGTTTGAAATACCATGCTTTGGTTTGAATTTCGTCTTGCTCTTAGTTAGGAGATTAAGTTTACTGGCTAGTTTGTAAGATGGAGCAGTGAATGATGATACAACTGGACGAATAGGAACATCTTGTTTATGCAGTTTAGGAAGCGCATACATTCTAGGAGACACTGGGTTCATATTAGTTAACAGTTTTGCTTCAAATTCAGAGAATATGCTTTTGCATGAAATGATTGCATATTTAACATCCTCTTTGAACAATTTAGTAGGGTCTTTAGGAAGGACTTGGAAGCCTGTGCTATTCAGAAAATCATTAACTTTAACCACATAATCACATTTGTTCAAAAGCACAATACTGTTGCCTTTATCAGATTTTGTGGCAGCGGTACCTTGGTATTGTAATTTCTGTTTTAAGGACTTGAGGGTGTGAAAGTCAATTGACCGTGGGATGGTACACACGAATTTGGTCTCGTTCTTTAGTGCATTGGCAACTATATATTTTGCAGTGGTGTCTTTCGTTAAGGCATATTCAATATCAACTTTCATAACATCCAGTTGTTTTTCTGATGGAGGGTGGGGAGGAGCATATTTAAAACCTTTATCTAGCACTTTCTAGTTCCTTTGGAGACAGAACCAAGTTCGATAAGTTAATTACACGTTGCGAAAAATGTTGTTCACAGTTTGAGGTTAGAGGTTCATTCACCTTCCTAATCATAGATAATTTCTTGTTCTGCCGCAAAAATACGTCGTGAATAAGATCACTTACACTTTTACGAACTTCTCGATCGAAAACATCGAATTCACACGGGTGTAATTAGATGTGATTGCCATATGTACCACTTTTAGATGTGTACACACGTTGTCACGAACACGATACCATTTCTTCAGTTCTTCCTTTATCCACGTGTATCTTGCGACCTCAACGGCTTTGTTTGCTGCGGCGGATGTTCCTCTTGACTTTATGGAGACGTAATTTGGCGTAATTCTGCGTTGCAAACACTGTTTGTTAAACCAAATGTGTTGTATTGATTTAGCTTTTTGTCTCAGTAATCTACTATAAAAGACGGCTAATTATGCTGTTGTGGCACATTTTATCATATTAACAGAATCTTCCGTCGGTTCTTGGTAGAACAACATTATAATAATAAATGAAAAGCACCAGTTTGCTTTTGTTCTACAATATTACTTTTATTGCTAACCGGTTTTCGGCTTACAAGGCCATATTCAGACATTTGCTGAGTATTATCACCAAAGACGTTAAATGTTAGCAGACAACATTGGAAGAGAAGTAACACATCTAGAGTGAAGTAAAAACATACAGTAAGTAACATCTTTGCAATGAAATAGTAAAAACTGAACAGTACATAAATAACAATGGAGTTAACAGGAAAACCTTTAGCACAAAATAGGAATAGCGTGCCTACATAACAGTTTCTATTAATAAACAAAACTAATAAAATAGGATAAAATTAGTACTAGACAAGGCACCATCAAGAGGTATGAAACATGGAGAGCGATACATAACCAATTAAAAAAGAAGAGACGGTTGTCAATGTAAATACAGAATACATAAGAAACTTAAGCAATATCAATAAGATAAACAGAAATTAATAAATGCAGGAAAATGGAGGTGTTTGAGGGAACCTACAGTTTGAGAGTGTGGTGGTACTGCATTTTAACATTAACATCATAGTCAGAACAGGGACTGTGTACCAGTTTTCATTAAATATATGAGTAAAGTAAAATATGAACAGTATTTGATGAGAAAACTACAAGGGGAGTTAAACATGGACAGTAATACAAGTTAAAAGGAAACACTTAACTATTGAAACTACAGTGTATGTGGAATACGAAGACAACTGCAACAAAGAAAACAACTTAATGAATACAGGAAAATGGGAATATGTAGGAAGAGAGAGTGTGGGAAGTAATGAACAACAAAGATGATTATATGAAATTTAGGAGAGGGGAAGTGTTGAGTTGTGTCTGGTCATTTCGGATGAGATCTGGACTGTGAGCAAGATGTTTGTTAATTTCTAGGGCTTCCAGCAGGTTGAGTTTATGGCCATTGTTTGCTAAGAGTTCAGGTTTTACTATTTCATTGCAAAGATGTTACTTACTACATGTTTCTACTTCACTCTAGATGTGTTACTTCAGTTCCTATGTTGGCTGCTAACATTTAACTTCTTTGGTGATAATACTCAGTAAATGTCTGAAGATGGCCTTGTAAGCCGAAAACCGGTTAGCAATAAAAGTAATATTGTAGAACAAACGGAAACTTTTAGGTGTTTGCGATTTTTTTTAGTTATGTGTGGAGCTGTTTAGACAGTTGTATAATGGAATGAACGCGCAAGAAATTCTTTTACAATGCCTTTATGCTCTAAGAAATTTCGTCTCGTAATTATACAAGTAAACGACCTTCTGTGCTGTTACAGGGATCCTTGACTCAGTCTGTGTCTGGAACACAGGCACCTGTTTGAAGATTAAAGGCTTATGTGGGTGTGCGATACTCGTCCAATTCTACCGAAAAATGTAAAATAGGTCACTTAACGCACAGATCTAGTGACGAAAGCACGATTAATGTATGAAAATTTTGAGAAGAGCAAAATATTTTTTGCTGATTTGGCTCCACAGCGGTCATAAGCTACAAGAAACAGCATCACGTAACACCGAAAGTTCCCGTTGAATTTCTTCAGCCGGATTCTGTCAATGACATTTCCGGACACGGCTTCGTTTAACAGGAAAATTTAAACTCTAATGCAATGACATCAGAAATGCAAAAAATGCCGAAACCTTGACTGGTCGTTGCATTGATATTCCACTCCTCTTTTGACGTCATTGTATTCTAATGCAACTTTCGCTGATAATCCCAGCTGGTCTGAAAAATGATCATCGGCGGAAACCGGTCGCTTATTAATGACCACATTTATCAAAAGCTTATGACATTCTATCATGTATTTTCCATAGCTGAACCTAAGCGGTGCAAGAATCACGCTTTCCTATGGATATACCACTCCACAGGTTCGTCCGATGTCATTGGTAACAATAAATTTCCATGAATTAATATAGGAGCACTAGATGGGAGCTAATTATTATGAATGTATGAGCATACTCGTCCAAGATCCGACTTCAGAACCATTTCATTACCATGAATTCAGCTAACAAAGAATAGTTTGGAGGTAGTTACCACGCTTCATGTTAACTTTATTTAATAACTTCCCTTCCATCGTTAACAAACACCAACTCCGGAGTCTGTTTTAAAAGTGTCTCACTGTAATGTTCCCAGACTGACTCCGAGACGTGATGATGTTTGGCACAAACAGCAACGGAATACATGAACTGCTGTTACCTTCTTTGTGTTATTACGGAAACAGCATTCTTCCCCTTCTGTTGTTTCTGCTGAGGTCTGCTCATTTCTAAAACTTTCACAAGATATTCATCAATGGTACTGGTAAAATACGTAATATCGTTTGTTAAGAATTTTATATCTACTTGCTGGCTTCGAGATTCCATATTGTGATTCCAATTTTATCCAGTATAAGGAATTTGTTAAGTAGACCATCTGAAGCTAAAAAGTTTTTATTCATGCGATACCAATTTCATGCGATTCCAATTTTATCCAGTGTAAGGAATTTGTTAAGTAGAGCATCTGAAGCTAAAAAGTTTTTATTCATGCGATACCTGTTCGTCAGTTAAATGTTATTCATGCAGATTTGGTAGAATTCTTCAACGAAACGTAATTATTACAACGCATGAAAGATGTAGACCACTGTTTGTGAATATTGGAAAGACTGGAGGAAACCGGTATAACATGTAAATGATTAGGACAGCGGAGGTAAAGCAGCTACTGTAGGCCTCAGAGAGCATTCTGAGTGGTCTGAGTGGTCAAACAAATATACAAAGGGAATTTCGAAATGGCTGGACGTTGCTTACGGTGGTCTGCTAGCCATTTGCTTTGCCTAGGATATCAGTACGCCACATCGACACCAAAGGACGCCGCATTATCTAGTTACGGTCTTTGAGCGTTGGTGAACGTTCCGCCTACACGAATGTGCCTCTGCCGTCTCAGGTGATTAAGGTCTCAAAAGGCCGTCCCGCACGTGCAAGTCGTGGGTAGTAGACTTTGAAATGTACGTCAGCACGGGCTGACCAGCGTCCACCTCTAAATGTAACGTCGGGGCAAAGGGCGTCGCAGCTTTGAGCAGAATGTTGGGGCGCTGCTACAGACGGGGGTTACTCACTGACTTACGACGTGCTAGGGAATGCCTGTACTAAGTACTCCTTAACTCAGAATACCTTTGCATTATCTAATGGCATTGTAATCGAGTAGCTGTTGTTATGGCTTGTATTAATTGGTTATTTTGAAAAGAAGTTATAAGATGAACATTAACGAAAGTAAAACGAGGGTAGTAGAATGTAGTCGAATGAAATCAGGTGATGCTGAAGGGATTAGGTTATCAAACCAACCACTGAAAGTAATATATGAGATTTACTTTTTGGGCATCAAGATAAAGGACCATGGCTTAGGTAGAGAAGATATTCAGACTGACAACAGCACGAAAAGCATTTCTTAGAAACAGATATTTGTTAACATCTATCTTAAATGAAACTGGTAGGAAGTCTTTGCTGAATGCATTATAGTAGAAATACTTTGGGCGGTGTGAATCACCGCAGTCGACAAAAAATCCTGAATGACCGAGGCGAAAAAGCCAAAAATTCTATATGAAGGATGGAAAGAGATTTAATAATTAATGATCAATGATGACTGGATATTTAAAAATCTGAGATGGTGAATACTGGTAAATTTGAAGGACGCAAGATGGCACTGGCGAGAAATACATTTCACCCCCTATCAGCGCTTAAAGAAGGTAAAATGGCGCTGGCAGTGACAGTGTTGTATATTTTGCGGACGAGTATATATAGGCCGTTCCAGAAAGTATCCAAATATACTACAGTATTGCCACAAGCTTCTCTGGCAGCCACTTTCAAAAGTATTCGGTTATTTAACAATTTCGTAACTACAAACACACACACACACACACACACACACACACACACACACAACCTAGCCGTCTTGTGGGTGTTCAGAATTCCTGGAATGCTCTTTTTTCTTTACATTTCTTTTTTGCATCGTGTTCAAAAGTACTTATCCTAAAACATTATGTAAGGCAGTATTTGCGAAAGTGAAAAATTCTATTTCTGTACCATCGATTCAGTAAGCCACAATGGAGTATCAAATTAATTCTTTTCCACGTCTTCATTGTTCTACAATGCTAATCACAGGGCAGGCAGGCAGGCGGGGAAAGACTGACCTTACTTACTGAGCAGTTGTCTCAGATACGGGCAGTTCGGCAATAAGAGGTGGAACTTCACGAACCTCTTGTCAACCCCAGTTCACTAGTCTGGGTATTTTGACATTGGCCTCTCAATATGTATATTCCTTGCTGTCATTTCTTGTTAACAATATTAGCTTATTCCCAAGAATAAGCAGCTTTCACGCAGTTAATACTCGGCAAAAATCAAACCATCATTTGGATCGGACTTCCTTAACTCTTGTGCAGAAAGGTGTGCAAGTATACTGCTGCATCCATTTTCAGTAAGCCACCATACGAATGCAAACATCTTAGCAGTAATCCAAGCGCTTTCAAATCGAAATTCCTCATGGGTCACTCCTATTCTGTCGCGGAGTTCCTTCAAAAATGAAGCTGATTCTTATTGTATTGTTTAATTATGGACTGATTTTTTTCGGGTTTATAAACATTTTATTTTTATCTGTTATTACTTTTATGTTGTAGTTTCATGTACTGACTCGTTCCATGTCCTTGGAGATTTGTTCCTCAGTTGGAAATTTGACGTGTAAATAAACAAACATTCAATGTCTTTTTGGCATGCAATACATTTGACTGTCGGCTCACTTTAACGTTGCACGCAAGTCGCATTCCAAAACTCACATGGCTATTACTGCCAATGTAACTTACAGCTCAAAGCGCACTTGTCGGCAAGAATAATCAAAGTAAAGAACGTTATTCCCATATCTAATTTTGCCAAAACTTCGCGTCTAAAACCGATACCGAAGTCAGCCAAATATCATAGCGAAAACTAGCTGGGGTATTAATTTCATCTTGCAGCTGAAAACTCTGCACGTGCTGCTAGTACATGTGCCACACGAAGTTATTACTATGGTGGGCACTATTGTCTTTGACCTGGATATTTTTCAGAAATTTTATATGTCACAATTGTTCTGGGAGCACTGTACAATTCACTAACACTAGGGGGTATCCGCTACTAAGGGGTGTCAGCTATAGGGAGCTATTTTTCATTGTAACCAAGTAAAGACTTTAAGTTGTAACGGTGTAATAGAGTAATGGTGTAACAAGTAATTTGATATGCATACTGGATGACGAGTAACAGTAAGCAGTGTAGCAGTGTAATATGTAATGGATGATCTATAATGGTGTAACAGCGTCATGGGTAACCATACACTGTAAATGGTAAGATATTCACTAATAGACTAATGCCATCTCAATCAATTCAAAACTTAAGAACCGTTATAATTAAGTGAAATCCAGGAACATGTAATGGGCCCCAAGAATACTAAACGAAATGACACCGTGACAAGAAATCAGAAATATAACAAGGCATAAGGATTTGGATAGAACTCAAAATTAGGCAACAGAATAAGAGAACATTTCCAAATATGTTCCAAAAGTTGTTTTAGCCCTTGTACTCCGAAGCGGCATTATGGACAAGAACATCAACAAGAATATGCAAGGTTGATAACTCATCCCATTGCAAAATGAAGCAGAGTGGTGATTACAAAAACACTAGATCGAAAGCACCAAAAATGCCATGGATTTAATTTACTTCGACGAGTTAACATCACCTGGCAAAACGTGCAATAACATAGCCCAGGCCGGCCGGGGTGACCGAGCGGTTCTAGGCATTACAGTCTGGAACCGCGCGACCGCTACGGTCGCAGGTTCGAATCCTGCCTCGGGCATAGGTGTGTGTGATGTCCTTAGGTTAGTTAGGTTTAAGTAGTTCTAAGTACTAGAGGACTGATGACCTCAGAATTAAGACCCATAGTGACAGAGCCATCTGAACCAACATAGCCCAGTGGATCACAAGATTCTACTGCACAACTGGACGAAATGACTATAATGCAAGTACTCAGAACCAAAGGTAATCTGTTACAAAAAATACTTAGCAGCCACATAGTAATAAACAGAGCTCGTCCACCGACTAAAAACCTGCGTGCACGCCAATAAGTGTGCCTGAGTTTTCCTATAACATGATATCGATCGCCTAACGGAATGAGTTAACAACTTACGCATGAAATCAGGGAAGCGCTGTATGACTACAAAACCACACAGGCCAAGACGCTGCCCAAATTCCTGGTTTCCAGGAAAAGACTGGCCAATAGCGAACAGCACAGGACGTGATGTACCTACACATTTCGGACAGGACACTCTTCTAACATGAATAATGCCCTAAGGTCCACAGTTCACGCAACTTTTACATTACATACAACCGTCAAATTGCCTCATTAAAGATCTTGGTTTTAACAAAACAGTAGAGTAAACGGTCAAGGTCATAGGACAAAAAAAGTAAATTTGCAATAAAAATTATCTAGTTGCATCTTACAATTAGTAACATTATGAAACTGTCACACTCAGATATGACTTACCCTGGAAGATACGGATTCCTTGGTTCGAAAGGTTGCTCGTTACATTATAGGTGCCTTTACTCACAGCACCAAAATTTTCAACAAAATCTGATCCCCTGGCTTCAATGAAGTGTGACATCTCCCACATTATAGCACCCATTATAGCACTCAGCAGTTCATTCATAATTCAATCTTAAATTATTCCTTTAGTATTTCCACAAGTCTTAGATTTGTACAGTGTCAACGTTTTCCGGCATAAATCATTCACGAACCACAGACTGGAGACCGGTGAATCATTCTTGACTGGAAATGTCCTTGCCCGGGATGTCCTTGTGTGCCTCATAGATAGCGGTATTAATACGTTGTTCAACCAATCCACAGTCGCATAGCGCTTGGTGTGGTCATTGAGACGGAAGCTGATAATAGCTGCATTTATATTTCGGTTAACATGCTCTGAAAAATAGGTGTTCTGATAGTAAGATGCTGTAGTAATATTCATATCTCGAAGGCAAAGTTTCTCAACGCCGCTAACGCAAAAAGGGTTTCATTATCTGACATTAGGGTCCTACCCGGTCCTAACATTCCAAAATCAGCTTTCGGACATTTCATAAAGGTCAGCGCATTAAGGGGTCACACTTTCGAACTGGCTCAAAAAAATAGAAATTTTTATTTTAGTCTGAATCTATGCTCCAATTATTTGGCTACAAAATGCCGTTTGTTTCATACAAATCTGACTATTAGATTCGGAGTTATTAATTTGTTCGTGGAGCATGGTAACTAGCGCCACGTCCATTTTTACTGTGTCTTGCGCAGCAGTCAGCATCGACTACTATAGTACAACAGTCATTTATGTTCCACGGTTATAAATACTCTTTATTTGGCTTGCAAGAGAGAATTGTTATTCTGATGTTTGCCAGCCTGTCTGCATTGTCGACTATCGTTTGTCAGTTTCTTCATCCTAATTGTTTACGTTTTGGTGATAGAAATGTAATGATTTTGTGAAACGCTATAACACAATGGGTAGAATAAGGGAGTTTGGATATAAGCCTAAGTTTCGTGGAAATAAATATGTAAAAATAAACCGGAAACTGCTAGTTTTGAACAGAGGGCAGAAAATAATATTGAAAGTGAAGTCAGTGCGAGTGTCAGTGCTTCAAGCAAGAAGCTTCTAGGTGCTGCCGGTTATCCAAGTGCCTCTCAAATGCGTGACAATGCAATATGTGGTGTGAACAGTGTATCTGTTGTTACTGACGCAAACATTCTGATCTCCATGAGGTTATTACGTGAACTTATCGAAAAACACACAAATTGTAAAAACTGTGGTGGAAACGTTACTTTGCACGAAGATGTGGTGAAAACCAAGGGAATTGTTTGTAATTTAGTTTTGACATGTTTGGAATGTAGCTGTACTGCCAATACAATGTCATCCCACGTAACAAGAAGCAGATAGTGTTAAAACAATATAAGATTAGTGTATGCACTTAGATCTATTGGAAAAGGGCGAAGTGCAGGTGCTGTTCTTTGTGCAGTGATGAACATTCCTCCACCTCCAAGGGAGTTTGATGTTTACAACAATACTATTGGTGCAGTTGTAGCTGAGGTAAGTGAATCTACAATGTTGAAAGCAGCCAAAGAAGCAGTTCTGTTGAATGATACGAAATCTGACCGAAGGCAAATTTCTGCTGGTTTTGATGGCAGTTGGCAGAAACGTGGGCATACATCCCCAAATGGCATTGTGTCAGCAACTTCTTTTGATAATGGGAAGGTTCTGGATATTGAAATTATTACTAAGTTCTGTGACATCTGTAGCAAAAATCCCACTATGCAACATGTGTTCAAAAAGGACTATGATGGTTCTAGTGGAGGCATGCAAGTGGCTTGTGTTGCTAACATTTTCAAAAGGTCTGTGCAGTCAAGAGGTATCCTCTATACAAACTATCTTGGGGATGGGGACAGTAAGGCTTATCAGAAAGTGGTAGAAGATAAAACTTATGGGCCTAGAGTCAAAATTAATAAACTGGAATGTATAGGACATGTACAGAGAAGAAGGGGATCACGACTTCTAAAGATACGTAAGGAAAAAAAGTTAGGTGGTAAAGGGGGCCTGACAAAGGCTGAAATAGACTGGATATAGACTTATTATGGTATGGCCATTAGAAATAACTGCAACAATGTAGAAGCAATGAGGAGAGCCATCTGGGCTATATTCGTTCATAAAATTTCAACAGATGAGGAACCACAACATAACCTTTGCCCACGGGGACCTGACAGCTGGTGCAAATTCAACGACCCAGCTACATCTTCCAGCTATAAGCACGAACATCAATTCCAGAAAAAATCCTGCTAGCTGTTAAACCCATTTTCAGAGACCCTAGCCAACAAGAGCTCTTGAAAAAGTGTCTCCATGAAAAAACTCAAAACCCAAATGAAAGTTTGAATTCTGTCATTTGGACAAGGCTACCAAAAACTGTTTTCGTTAGAAAAGAAACACTAAAATTTGGTGTTCATGATGCGGCGATGTGCTTCAGTGCTGGTGTGTCAAAGAAGACTGATGTATAAGACTCTTGGGAAGAAAGGATGGTATCAATACTGAAAGGGGACTGAAAAAGATTGACATGGACTGTACCCGTTATGCTGATATTTCTGCAGGAAATGCTACCAAGGAGGCCAGGATAGCCAGAAGATCAAAGAAAAGAAGAAAAAAAGATAAATATCAAGAAGCTGAGCCACAGTATAGCCCTGGAATGTTTTAGAAGTGTGTCTGTATGACATTGTACATTACTTTCTTGCATGTAAAACTTTAACACCATTTTTCTCAAAACTACATTTTTTGACTTTCTGGTACACTTTTCTCAAAAACTATGACTGCTGTAGACATCAGACTTACAGTATCTCTTGTTAATACAACGATTATTAATTAGATAAAAAAATAGACCGGTAGTGATAAGAAGAACAGATTTACAAGCTCCAAGGTGTTTAGAAAAGAGTTTAATTTTTTGTCTTATAGATAAAAAAAATGATTACTCATGAAACATATAAAATACATTAACCATTTTTATGTGATTTGAGAATGATGTTTCAGCTGTACACTGTAAAAGTTTCAGGTCTTTATCTCCATTAGTTACTTCAGAAAGTGTACCTGACGTTTGCTCGTTTTAGCATTGATTCCTAATGGGAGTTCCCTCGCGACTGTGTCCCCTTAAAGTTCCTTGAGTGGAGTACCCAACTAAAATGCGTACATACATCTATGCCAGAGCGCATAGTGGTACCTCTCCTTTGACCTATGAAGTGGACCGACATAATCAGTGTACGTTTTATGAATCGGGCCCTGAACAATCTCGGAGTTCAGTACGACCTCTCGGGGATCCAACAAGCCTTATAGAACTGTACCAACTTACAGATCTAATTGCTCATCCATGTGGATCTTAATCCTGGTCTTACACAAAGGCCCCCCTATAGATGTTTCATGTTAATACTTAAACAAGCACTTTTTATCCCCAAGGGGCGTCCCCATGCCAGACAACACGAAAAAATCCCCCTCATTACAGAAGGCCTCACTGTCTCTCCATTTCACAAACACTCTTTAATGAGAGCCAACTCGGCGTCTGCACCTTATTTGTGAGCGACGTCCTTAAAAGCGAGAGGAAAAAGTCCCGTCAAAATCTGACACAACGCATCAACTGGTCGATGTGAATCACTAGCCGTAGGACGGCGCAGGCCTGATGTAAAAACGTTCTCTGTCCCTCGGATATGTTTAAGCTTAAGATGAAACATGGGTGCCTCATCTCCCACCTATCTACATGCACTGTCCTCGGCTGCACGATCGCCCAACTGAGGGTTTTGTTAGTACCTCGCAGAAAGATCCGGTGCTCTAAATACATTTTAAACTTATGTGAGGCGAACACTCAAGAATCGTAAGGCAGTCGGTCCACATACAATCATGCAGAAATGTTTGCTGGTCAAGCGGTATTATGTCAACATTCTCCTTATTTTTCCAAAGATTGGCTCATTCGGCACTGAATAGAGTGAAAATAGTCTGAACATCTCGACTACTGCCATTTTTTCTTGTTTCGTCAGTGAACGTACAAAGTGAGGAGAAGTTCTTATTTATGCTGAATCTAGCAATAGCCTCTCTTTACACAGCCAAGTCTACAATTACGATGCATTTAATCATTATCTTCTTCAGTTCTTGACAATCTATCATTCTGAGCATTTAGCGTAAAATATCAGCTTTCATCGCTATTAGCTTATTTCTTGTATCAATCAGATAACGAGCATATCGTAATGAAAAATGTTTTCATTAATGATTATAGTTGAACGCTCCTACCATACTTTAGATATTCAGAAGGAGAATCAGAATGTCAATGGAACATCACCCTAGTGACATTCTGAATCACGAGAAGCACGTTAAGCGAGATTAGACGCTAACGATAATCACTTGAATACCGTAATTCTGAGTTTCCATAAACACTTCGGACGCAGTGGGCAGTTAATGGAAACAGAATGGTACCCCACCCTTATTCTGAAATAGCACAGCCCGTTTGTGCATTACATATTATTATCCTCTGCTTGAACCATCTTTTAAAGTATGAGTTTTGTCTCCCCATTATATACTCCGTGTTCGTAGAAGCGCAAAGTACTCCTTCCCTAGCATCTTTTCCTATTCAAACTATACCGGACATTTATTGAAGATAATAAACGAGATTTCTCATATTATTTGACACAAAAAACACTGTGACATACAAAACGTGTACTTTCAAAAGGATAGGAAATTTTTCGGAAGCACAATCCTGACGAATGCGTATTAAAGTAACTATTTCAGAGAATAGAACTAACGATATGTTATTTTCCAACGCCCTATACAGTTATCGTCAATACGCAGCACTTTTTTTACATGTTAATTGTGAAAATTTCATCGAAGTACATCATGCATTAGATATTCTGCACAAACTTTTATCGGTTATGGAAATTCATTTCTTATCAGAGGTCTTAATGTCTGTCTATTAAACCGCAACCTAAGTGAAAAACCAATGTTTGATTAACAAATGTAATGCATTAATATGTAAGTTATATCACGTAGCCTCCTGTTACGGGAGTTGATATCGTTATGGTAATATACTCTTTTTTTAATAGAAAAAAGGCTGAAAGGTATAGGACATCAGTCCTTCACGTATATATGGCACTATCCCTTGGTTCTGTCGTTCCCCAACAGAATGTTCTTTTTTGGTTTCTTGTACGACGTCACATGTAGAAATATAAGTTATCGGAACCTCAACTGAACGTAAGATCAAGGCGTTAAACAATTAATTTGACGACTTATTGCTCTAATGTTGTTATATTCGACAGCCTCCACGCCCGTTGTGCTAGGCTTTGTGCACGTGTTCTTCCAGTTTTCCAAAATTTAGTCTACTATAAATCGAAAGAAAAAATTCCTTTATCCTGTATCATGTCGCTCTAAATGTGCTTTGAATTTCATAACAAATTAAACCGTTTTTGCATCGAGTACTAGCGCGTTAGAAATCCGCAGAAAAGGCAAAAAATTCGTCGAAAAATGTTTCAGATATAATATTCGTTTCATATGATAATGAATAAAAATGTATGTTAGGTAGAACCACCAATGAAACACAATTTGCACGGCTTGTTATGGAATTAATGAACCCGAAGGCAACGATGGCACCTTCCTTCAAGTAAGGCTACTTTGTGTCAATATTGTTCATCCTCTCACTGATACAAGGCTGTATGAATGGCAGACGAAAAAAGTTCTCGTCCTTTCCAGATTATCTCAATCTGCCTTCTTATATCGCTATTGCTTTCGTGTTTCTAATATTATAGTGGTCTATTTTTTGTCTCGCCTTCAAGCAGTCAGGATAACTGATATTTCCCGAATCCAGGCAAAGGTGTTTCCGCTACTGCACCGCCAACATGTTTATGTGTTTCACTTAGTAGCTTGCAGTTTATTCCACACTAAATGCCAGCAACAATGTTTGCCTCCAAGTCGTACGGTTCCACTAACTTCGTTTTCAAATTAAGAACATGTTTCTTATCAAAGAGTGCATTGGTATTATCAGGTGCGGACCTGCAGCGATACCGCATCAGAGTGAAATGGACATGACTAGTGCAAAGACGCAATCTGGTTAATCACAGGTGGCCAAAGTACTGATGTAGATAAAAGAAACGCCGACCTCAATATAATGAAGTAGTTCTGGAGTAATACATGACTATGTGATAAAGTTATGACAACAGAAACTGCGCTGCACTTTATTCTTAAATGTCCGCATGTCATACTGGAATTGATGTTGATATCTGACTGCCTTAAGAACTTTAACAGATTTTCTTCATTCACTTTTGGATCTAATTATAGCTTACCAAGGCACGTTTCGGCGGTTATGAACTTCAAGTGACCGTATGTCACCATATGCTTTTTTTTCGAATGTGTTTCTTCTGGATGTTTGTAGTTCATTTTGGATGCTAAATGTCTACTCTTATTCAGAATAAAACATACTACATATATTTCACCATGCTGTCTTTCGGTTATTTAAATAGTGCAAAAAAACTGTAATATACGCAGAGTGGAAGTGCTTAATCTATTTCTAGCTGAGGGAACACAGATCACAAACAAATACGTTGCTTAGCATTTATTCTCTACCACCTGTCTGTAAAAGAACAAAGAAGCAAGAGCCTGTTAGGTGAGCGTGGTGTTTCATACACAATGATTACTCTCAAGACGCTGCACTATTGAAGTACAGAATATCATACACACAAATTTATGGTATGAGAGCATTAAATTTCTTAATTTATAGTGTTTTTAAATAAGTGAATTTATTACAGAATATTGTTTCTATGACTGGAAAAAGTATTCAATAATGGAGTACTTTAAAAAGTTTGTTTCTACTTAGGACGCACCACGGAGAAATTATTTGGATGCGACGCAAATCGGCAGTGCGGCGTACAGGAATAGACGAATGATTACAATTTCAAAAGAAATTGATGATGGTTCAGGATAAAGATGTTCACAGACTGAGCAAGTCAATAACGCGTTGGTCCTCCTCTGGCTCTTACGCAAGCAGTTATTGGGCTTAGCATTGATTGTTACAGTTGTTGTATGTCCTCCTGAGGGATATCGTGCCATATTATGTCCAATTGGCGCGTTTCGTTGACAAAATGTCAAGGTGTTTGAATGGTCTGCCCATAACGTTACAAAGCTGTCAATCTGGAAATGATCTGGCGACCTTGCTGACCAAGGTAGGATTTTGGCAATCGCGAAGAAAAGCAGCAAAAACTCTCGCCGTGTACGGAAGGGCATTATCTCCCTGAAACGTAAGCCCAGGATGGCCTGTCATAAACAGCAGCAATAGTGAGTGTAGGATACCGTCGACTTACTGCCGTTCTGTAAGGGTCTGGAGTCCTGCTACGAAATTAAATGTAGTTCCTGACCATCACTCATGGTTGTCAAGCTGTATAAAGAGTCTGGTTGACATCCCACTGTCAGCCGGAGCGTCGCCAGGCACGTCTTCTCTGTTCATCGAGTCTCAGTTTGAAGCGGTACTCATCACTGTAGACAGTTCTACCTTCTACTCCATTCACTGAGGTTTCAGGTCCTTATGAGTGGTGAAGACGTGTGTGGAGACGCCCCAGACAGCGGTGAGATCTCACACCATTGGTTGTCATCAGCGGCACCATTACAGCACAGTCGTACGTCGACGATATTCTAGGCCCGCTATTGTCCTTCATGGTCAACTGCCTCGGAGGGTGACGCAGTAGGTAAACGTTCAGAGCACACCCTTGCTTTTGTGATGGGGATCTGCCACCAAAGGAGGAAATACCGCCACTAATCAAGAAATTGAGGATGCAAAAGGAAAGAGGAACCAATGTATTAAAGACTAAAATTGTGAACTCAGAAGAACCCACTATTTCAGAAATAAACTCATGGTGGCTACTTCCTTCATAGAGAACTCTAAAGACAAGTTAGTTCTTCATTTTGTATCTCTGATGGGGAATTTCCAAGACGGGTACCAAGGGGACACATACAGGACAAACGTTCTACAAACAGCAGCATGACGGATTAGACGCCTAAACGTTTCGGGAAACCGAAGAAACTGTAAAAAGAGAGTTGAGCACGCTGCTGTTAAACTTTGCAGGGAGTTCTGTAGTTAAATAGGTAGATATCGGAAATCTACGATCATATAATGATAGAGTTGTATCAATGTCATCAGTGAGTACTGAAGTGTCGTAACATCATTGTGAACAGAAAGTAGGTATCATGGTGCCTTACTAGAAAGAATGTAGTGGCTTGATTTTAGTTATAAGGATTCAACGTCAGACAGTCTCAACCACCACTGTATAGGTTTACATGCCAACATGACAAGCTACATCTGCATGTAGGTCACCACTCTGCACTTTACGTCCATGTGCTTGGATGGTCATTTCTATGTTATTGAGAGTAAACAAAAGAAGAAAATAAACACTGCTTGGCAATCGCTAAGGAACAACTGACTCTTACTAAGACACTTGCTAACGGGCAACTACAACTGTTACGGAACAAACGACAATTGCCACTGTACACACGACCAATGAGAGTGAAAGGAAATATAGAGGGTGGGTCGTCTTAACGGCAGCAAAGACTGGAAACAAACGCTCTGTATGCATTCGACAGTTCATGGATTACGGTGTTAGACGAAAGCTGTTGTGTAATCGATTAGTTCGACTTCCGTGGCGGAGGGCAACGAAACGTTGCACCAGTGGTCTAGGAGCAGTTGACCAATGAGTCGGAGCGTCAAGGACGTGTGCTTGCCGTCCCACCAGTCCAGTGGTGTACGCGAGTTTGTTTACTTCCCGCGACTGCAAGTCACTTACTACAAGCTTATTGAAGTAACATAACGAACTCATATAGGAAGAACGCTATCAAGATTACGTTCCGAGGTGAATATACAAGACCGCGAGCATCTGAAGTAGAAAACTTCTTGCGTGATGAACTACTTGTAGATCCACAGGATATATTTGCTACTCACTTCGATCACGGCCAGTGTAAATATCAGGATGGTTAACGAAGAAGCGTGCACGAAGGCGGTTACGGCGCGGCCACCAAACTCCAGTTTAGGCACTCAGATGGACACATCGGCGCTTTTACCATTGAACATGCAGGCCTAGACCAGAGAACCCTTCGGGTATTCGAGCTACCTTTTGAGGTACCCGTCGAGTCCATTATCTCCGCTCCTAAGCCGTACGGGACTGTCATTAGCCACATGGCTGAGAAGTGGCGGGCTTCTACAACGTATCCCGTACTCGACGGAGTAATACAGGTCAACAACCAAGCCGGTTGTTGTGGAATTATGATCTACGACGGACATCCGCGCACGTGCCCAGGATGTGGACAGGAGGATCATGGTCGCTCTGATTGTTTACAGTGGCGGATCACCAAAATTCCATGAGGAGAACCGGTACAACATGTTCCTCCATCGATTCTACCAATTACTTATGCACAAGTGACGGTACTTAGGACGTCTGGCGCACAAGTGACGGCCCCTACGACGTCTGGAGTAGAGATGGGGGATCCGCTCTTGAACTAATTCATAGAGTTTAATCTTTCAAAGGAGTGAACAATCAGTGATTCAGAAAAAAAGAACGGTAGCTCCAAACGTTTCCCACGGCAGAGAGAGAGAGAGAGAGAGAGAGAGAGAGACGGAGCATATCAGCAGCGCCTCTGCTGGTCAGAGCACAGTGCACGCCACACAACACAGCCAGTGCCGGCTTCTACCTTGGCTGCCTGCATTGTGCAGTGCCCCATTGGATTTTGTGTTTCACATATGCCGTGCCGTCTCTGTGCGTCGTCTGCCGTGTGCAGTGTCTGGTGCAGCTTAACTTCGCATCGCACTCTGTCGGCGATCGTTTCAGTCGCACGTCCTGCCCTCTGGGCAGTTGATGCGAGCAACAGGACAGAGAGCCACCTAGCAGATAACATAGGAACTACTTGCAAAAACCTGCTCGCAAGGGAACGGACGATTTGTCTCGGAGCGGGTGAGTTCACCGCTCCCCCCACCCTCGGAACTCGCCCGCTCAACGCTCACCCCACCGTCTCGACTCTAGCCAGAGCGTTGAGCAAAGCGACTCAGGTGTCACTCTGGTCTTCTGGTCTCAGCTCATGCAGTAATACAGCTCGCGGCTCGACCTGCTCGACTCAGCGCCTCTGCATCGGAGTTCGTCCCCACTGAATATTGTTCTTCGTAGTAATACCGCTATGTATATTACATTATTATGTTATGTATACATCAATTGTTTTTATTTTGATTTTATTTGTTTAAACTGATTAGATTAGATTCCTGATGACTCCTCTTACTATAGGATTTTTATTATGGACACTCGAATTTACGCTTTAATTACGAGCGAACCGATAAACGTATCGCAAAATGTGATACACCAATATTTTCCTTGTTTTATTCTGCGTAAGGCTATATGCAGCACTTTCGTTTTACAGTCAAATTTATATTTTTTTTTCTTATTCTGGTACGGATTTTGCGATTTTAGGCGTCTTCGGAAGGAAACATTCACTTTAAAAATATATGGCTTACGATGTATTTGTATGAGATTAATGAAATTTTAATACATTATAGCCAAATATATTGTTAATGTAAATCTGAAGTTACAACATTTTCCGATCACCCAAAAACCACGATAGTGCAAAATAAATCAATAATCAAAAACTTTGTCATATCGTGGAAATTTCAATAAACAATACAGAATTCTTACTCATTATCTGTGTTACTTCAAAATAGGATCAAATAAGATCAAAATACAGGTATAGTACTGGAATAAACCAAGTTTAAAGGGCAATGTGCCTTCCATTTATTTTCTATTGTAAATGAGTGGTGAGTCATGAAAAAGAGCTAATTCATTTCAGGGAGTGAACAGTTCTGATCCAATCTCTGAAAAGAACAGTTTTGCCCATCTCTAGTCTGGAGCACAAGTGGTGGCACCTGCAACGTCGGGCTGTGGGGATCGGAATAGGTTAACACCGCATACAGGCAGACACGAATGTATTTAATAGTAACGACAACGACGTATAAATGTGTCAGTTCATTTTAAATTGACATGGCTTAAATCTGCACTTGATAAGGGCCTAAGGCCGAAATTGCAGTCGTGAAATAAAGAAAGTGTTACAGTCACTGGCGTAAATATGATGTCTTTTACAGATAAATCCGCTTTCTGCAGAAGGAGTAACTAGATAAACCTGAATAGCAGCTGCCACCGAACAACGAGCGGATGGATGTTGACGCACGCGTAGTGCCAACCTACGCTTTCCTCTCTAAAGGCGCAGAGGAGTCGGATCTACACTCACATTCTGACACGGAGACGCACGTCCGGAAGAAACGTTCGCCGCACAAGCACAAGGAACCCCGACAGATGCCATCTGATGATTGCCTCTTGCGGACAGTTACACACGATCGTATCGATTTAGACAGTGCCGGGGACACTCCTGGTACAGAGGCGTCGATCGACAATGCCCCCTCTTTAGGAACTGAGAAGACGGAGTTTTCATCTCCTTGACACTCGTCCGGGGATGGAGGGAGCGATGGAACACCGTCGCAGCCGCGAGGAATCACAACAAAGGCCTTTTGGTTAGCCGATGAACCACACCGATAGCCTCTCTCCAGTTACTCGTGGGCGGACGACTTGGAAGACTTTGGCGGCCACATCACTTGCAGAAGAGAGGAAGTTACACAATGCTCCCCATCTCCTGCGGACGGCATGATAATAGAGACGACAGAGTGGCATTGGAGTGACGAAGCTCGTCACCACTGCCTACACCAGTGACGATTAACATCGATATCATCTGGTTGCGCGAGAAGCTATCACTGTTACGCGACTGACTTTCTGCGACCGACACTGACGTGGCCTTATTGCAAGAGGTATACGTTATTGGGTTCCAGGACATCTCCGGGTACACGACATAAATATCGCACGCGTCGGATACGGGCAGTGACGTCGCAATACTTCTCAAAGAATGTTTAACAGCCACCGATACATGTTACCTACCGAATGGCAGTGGTCCAGGTGATACACCTTGTCAATCGAGATCCAGTAGCAGGGTGGACGTTCGCTATTTTTTACTGTGGAATTAACACAGTTACGCGAAGGCAGGATAAATGATATGGTGATCAGGAGCGATTTTAATTCTACACAATCTCCCAAGAACCAAATTCCTCAGCATTCACCATGTCCAGCACCCGCGAGCTCGGTTTGGTAGACACTTGGGATATCATCTATGCTGACAGACGTGGTTTCACACTTTACGGAACATTCGTCTAGCAGAATTGATAGGATATATACCTCCCGCTCTCTCAATGATGCGGTCATGCCGGGCGAGTTGTGGCCAGCAGCATTTAGTAACCAAACTTTTTAATCTGTACCATCACGCTTCGACGCCGACATATGTGGCGCAGCTGCAGCCCTGGAAAATTAGCACCTGACCTCACTGGAATGTCAAGCGGCAGTGGGAGACACGTGGAGACTGTGCCTAGGACGACAAGAAGCGTATACATCTGTTTTACAATGGTGGCTGGACTGTGCCAAGACGAACCTTCGACATATTTTGAAGACATTTTGTAGGGAAGCTGCGGCATGGAGGTGCAGCACTACAGTTCCAATGCGCCATCCTCAGGGAGTGTTCCATTATGCCCCAATCACCGTCCCGCCAGATGACTGTCAACCGAGTAAAACCGAAGATTTTGACGTTGACACGTTAACGCTTGACCATCATTCGTGCACGTCAGATGGTCGGAATCGTCACCGAACGGCCCACCATATACCACATAGACATGGAAAGAAAGCGCAGACACAGGAGATTGATACAAGAGGTGACGACAGAAGACGGGTCCTTGACGTTGCACAAAGAGACATAAGCAATGTATACTTTACCTATTACTCTCACGGAGAAGAGATCTGATCCAGAGATCATTACTGCTGTCGCTGGTTTGACACATGCAACGGCCACTCTGGAACTCCAACAGGAATTGCTGCAACCGGTGACTGAAGAAGAAGTTTTGGATCCCATGGGAAAAGGGGCACCCAATAAGTCACCAGGACCGTGTGGGTTACTCTTGGAGTTTTACAGAACGGTCCAGACACTATTGGTCCCCTATTGGACTACTTTATGTCAAGAGCTCATGACACCAGTGATGCAACTCCCAGGTGCATTTGTGGAAGGTATTAGATTAGATTAGATTAGATTAATACTTGTTCCATAGATCATGAATACGACACTTCGTAATGATGTGGAACGTGTCAGGTTAATAAAAGATGTCTGTACAAGATATTGCATTACACAAAATATTGCATGACATTAATGTTTAAATTTTTTTCCCCTTAATTTATATCTAAAAATTCAGCCAATGAGTAAAAGAAGTTGTCATCTAGAAAATCTTTTAATTTATTTTTAAATGTTAGTTGGCTATCTGTCAGGCTTTTGATGCTGTTTGGTAGGTGACCAAAGACTTTTGTGGCAGCATAATTTACCCCTCTCCGTGCCAAAGTCAGATTTAACCCTGCATAGTGAAGATCATCCTTTCTCCTGGTGTTACAGCTATGCACGCTGCTATTACTTTTGAACTGGGTTGGATTATTAACAACAAATTTCATAAGTGAATATATATACTGTGAGGTTACTGTGAGGATCCCTAGATCCTTAAATAGATGTCTGCAGGATGACCATGACTGGGCTCCAGCAATTATTCTGATTACACGTTTTTGAGCAATGAATACTTTTATACTCAACGATGAATTACCCCAGAATATGATGCCATACGAAAGCAGTGAATGAAAGTGGGCATAGTAAGCTAATTTACTGAGATTCTTATCACCAAAATTTGCAATAATCCTAATAGCATACGTAGTTGAACTCAGATGTTTCAGCAGACCATCAATGTGTTGCTTCCAGTTTAGCCTCTCATCAATGGACACACCTAAAAATTTTGAAAATTCTACCTTAGCTATAGACTTCTGTTCAAAGTCTGTATTTATTACTGGAGTTGTGCCATTTTTCTGTACAGAACTGTATATACTGTGTTTTATCAAAATTTAAAGAGAGTCCGTTCGCTGAGAACCACTTCATAATTTTGTGAAAAACATCATTTACAATTACATCACTTAGTTCTTGGTTTTTGGATGTTATTACTATACTTGTATCATCAGCAAAAATAACTAACTTTGCATCTTCATCAATGAGGAATGGTAAGTCATTAATGTATATCAAGAACAGTAAAGGACCTAAGACCGAACCCTCTGGGACCCCGTACTTGATAACTCCCCCCCCTCCCAGTTTGAGGAATCAGCTGTTGTTTTAACATTATATGAACCACTTATTTCAACTTTCTGCATTCTTCCAGTTAAGTATAAATTAAACCATTTGTGCACTGGCCCACTCAAACCATAATGATTTAGCTTATCTAAAAGAATTCCATGATTTACACAATCAAAGGCCTTTGAGAAATCACAAAAAATACCAATGGGTGATATCCGGTTATTCAGAGCATTTAATATTCGATCAGTGAAAGCGTATATAGCATTTTCTGTTGAAAAGCCTTTCTGAAAACAAAACTGACATTTTGTTAGTACTTTATTTTTACAAATATGGGAGACTACTTTTGAATACATTACTTCCTCAAAAATTTTTGATAGAGCTGTCAGAAGAGATATTGGGCGGTAGTTGTTGACATCCGACGTATCCCCCTTTTTATGCAATGGTTTTACAATGGCATATTTCAGTCTATCGGGGAAAATATCCTGCTCCAAAAAGCTATTACATACGTGACTGAGTATCCTACTTATCTGTGGGGATCAAGCTTTAAGTACCTTGAAAGAACTGAGTAATACTACAAGGTCATCCTTCCTATTACACTCTTTCAGGGAATCAACATTGAAATCCCCACAAATGATAATTTGCTTCCCCCTGTCTGACAGATAGCACAACAAAGCATCCAAGTTTCCAAGTTTTCTAGAAATAGCTGGAAATTCCCTGAGGGGGGACCTATACACTGTTACTCTACAAAAAATTTTTTAGTTTCTAAATTTTTTACACTGTGGAAGCTTTTGACATATATGGCAACTCCTCCTCTCATCATATTATCTCTACTTACATTTGCAGCTAATTTGTACCCATTGATGCTAACCGTTTCCATATCAGTGACAATGTGATGCTCAGACAGGCATAGTACATCTATTACATTCTCAGTTTCTATATCTTCTAAACAAAGCAGAAGCTCATCAATTTTAATATTCAATCCCCCAATATTTTGATGAAATATACTAACATTATTTTTCACTTTACTTTTGTGAGTATCTTGAACTCTTTTAACATCTTTAGTACTTGCCTGGCTGAGTTTCCCACTGGACACTGATCTTAACACTAAAAAAGAGTTTCCACCTTGAGATGTAGTTCCTCCCCCCTTTAAATTTCCTGCTATCAGTCCAGCCAGTTTACCCTTCACTTTTTTGTTGAGGTGTAGCTATGTCTAGTATAGTCCCACCTACAGAGTGAATCAACAGGAACCACACCAATGTGTGACCCTGCACCAGATCCAAGTAGCCGTTCCAACTCCAAATTAACTCTCCTGACAGAAGAGCTCAAATGAGGTCGGTCGTGGCGCTCCAGAACCGACACAAACCCAACACTGGTATGACTCGATGTTGATGCAATCTTTGCCAGGTCACACACTATGCTGTACCCCGGATCTCTGTCAATAATGTTGCCCGGCCCACCCACAATAACCAAGGTATCTTCTTTAGTAAAGCCTCCACATATTGAACCTAAATCCTCTGTAACCTGCCCCAGTCCAGCACTAGGTTTGAAAAAACTTGTGACCCGGTATTCTGATCCTAATTCATCCTGCAGAAGTTGGCCCACACCCCTAGCATGCGAACTACCTAGCAACAAGACTTTCTTTCTCTTTGCAGACTTCCCTACATTCTTCTTCAATTTGCTGCTGAAAGCTTGTTGAGCCCTGTCTACATCTACTTCTGTGAGAGACTCATCAGTTTCTGACTGAGGCAACAGGTCAAACCTTTTTTGTACATTAATAACAAAGCTGTCAGAAGAATTTCTTGGCCTGTTCCGTATGCCTGTTGCCACTTCCCACCCCTGTTTAGCCTCCCCCCCCCCCTTAACCTGCCCAGTTTTCGCCTAGCCTCGTCTAACTCAGCCTGAAGGGCAGCAATTTTCCCCTCCTGTTCCACAATCTTTCTATCTCTACTGCATAGCCTACAGAACCACTGATGAGTCACGCTCATTTTCCCAATTCCCGCGCCACTACAATTGCCCCAATGAAAAAAGTTACTACACCCATCACACCAGACCACGGAGCTAACGATTCTACGGCACATCGGGCACTTTACACTCATGGTATAATTCGATTTTAGTGACAGAAAGACAATTAAGTTACCGCAAAACAATGAAAGTACGTGTACGAAAAATTTGGCCTACTCGCGACTATGTAAACAGTGGTTCAGAAGATTTTTACTGGAAATTACTTAAGAGATGACGATACTCTACAGATATAAAGGGGCAGTAAACGTATTTAGCAAACTAAACTATCAGTGTATGCACTTAAAATTGCGGTATGAAGTTTAATCTGAAAGCTCAAAAGTTCGGCCTGACTGCGATATGTAAACAAAACGAACTTTACGTGATTACTGTGAAAATACGCGAGTAAGACAAAAACCTTTAATGGTACGCTTGAAGAGCACTATAATTAACGTAATAAATTAGTTTAAAGTATTAAAAACAGTTTATTACTACTTAAATTACTTATCTTGTACACGAGCAGTGACTCAGGCGTCCGTATAGCAGGCGCAGGGCTACCAATCCGTGAACCATTGTGAAGAACCACATATTACGGACTAACGACCATTAACTTTGTTGTACTGTGACATGAAAATCTTCACACGGTTACTGGCAGCTCGAATTCGGCGTATGCCATCTCGTATCCTATCAGTCGATCAGGCATCGATGGGTGGGAAACATAAAATTCGCGATGCCCTGTGCCGCTACAAGGATCTGATTGCCCTCGCTAAGGTGCGTCGTGTACCTGGAGCGCTTGCTGCGATAGATTTCAGTCAAGCATTTGATCGCGTCAGTCACATGTACTTAACTGCTGTTCTTCAGAATATGCATTACCCGGGAGCTTTCGTCGAGGTGGTACTGCGTCTCCTACGTGGCACAGCATCGAAAGTGCTTGTCAACGGTAGGCTGTCGAACACCTTGGATATTCGCCACTCTGTAAGACAAGGATGCCTATTATTGACAATACTGTACGCTTTAGCATTAGTACCTTTGTTGTGCGGTTTGCGACACTGCCTCAGGGTATGTCTCTTGCTGGCTTCGTTTATAGGTGCACTGCGTATGAAGATGATCTGATGTTGACTCTTCGTGACGAACATGTACGCAGTGCTCTAAGTTGATTAGCCACTTACGGTTAAGCTTCGGGGAGCCGTATAAATGTACATAAATCGATGACCTTGATATTAGCACTGCGATGACACCTGCAAGCGTCACCCCACTCAGCATGTGCGATAAAATTCCCTGTCTAGGCATCGAGGACGACATCTCACGCACGACAACCCTTAATTATCGGAGGCTCTTGCAATACATCCGTGCTGACCTTGTGTATCGTCGTCTTTGCTCTTTGGACCTTCATCAACGGACCGTATTTATTAATGTCTATGAGCCATCACGAATTCCGCATGTAGCGCAAACACTACCGATGACTAAACACATAACTCAGAGCATCGTGGAGGCATTCGGTCCCCTTGTCAGCGCTGGAATGATACTTAAGGTTCGATACGACTCATTCACTCTTCCTAAAGAATGGAGCGCACTAGGCCTTGTCAATGTTCGTGATCGAGCAGTGTCTCTATACGGTAATATGCACCTCGAGCCTTGGCAACTATCCCCGACCAGTCTTACAGGTTGACTGATTGACGCTCTGTCACGCACCCTTCACCCTCCATTGGCGCTTACTGAGATACCGGTGACCTTTTCCCATTTTGGGAGGTTTTATCTGGAGTATAACTACGGGACGTTCTCCCTGTCTCTTGCTTACCAACGGCCAATGACATCTATCGCGTACTTCTACGCCGCCGGTCGCCTAACGTCGTCAAACTGACATGTCCAACTGTGCATTGGAACGTAGTATGGCGCACTGTCAACGCGGTAGCGCTAGATTTAGACGTATTTTCGACCAGGTACTTGACAATAAACAAAAAACAAATTACTCGAGAGAGACTCCATGGGATCCATCTTGCAGATTCGCCTTTATATATAAACTGCAACGTCCAAGATACGAACGATCACCGGCTACAATGTGGGCCGTCGGAGGAGATCTTGTATTTTGTGCCTCAAATTTGGCTGTCTTTTTATGGATGTCGCCCTCTTATTTCCATTACAGCACTCTCCTCTATCCGGACGCTGTTTATTATCCGAGGACGGAACACAACACTGTCACTTGGATCAATGGTACGCGATTCATTATTTATTTAGAGGTGGCGTCCTAGGGCTCATGGATTTTGGAAACTATTTAAACGATCGTCATTGTGCTATTGTGAAGAACCCCAAGATTAGTGAATAGTTTTCGAACTTCTTGCGGAGCATATTTGACGATCCGCCCAGTATCTGGATTATTTATTGCAGGAGATTTATTTATTTATTATAATTTTATTAATTAGTGTATGGCTAATACAGAAAGAACATAAAATTAAATTAAATATACGTATGTACATATTTACGCACAAGAAACTTAAGTTGGGCTTTACGACTGAATATCCAATCCTTCAATCCAGCACAATGCAACTGGAGGTGCTAACAGGAAGTCATCTTCAGCACCGTGATAGGCTCGAATCCTGCATTCACTGTCAATGTGGTGTACAGTCTGGTATGGAGTCCCGCAGTCACAGGTGGGATTAGGCAGCTTCTTCCACTCACAGAGAGCATCCCTGCATCGGTCATGTCCGGTACGGATTCTGTTGAGAGAAGTCTAGGTCTTGCGTGGTAGGTCGAATCCACTTGGACGATTAGCACCTGAGAAGATGTTACGCAGGTGCACATCTGTCACTGCTTCCCACTGACCTTTCCATTCTTCAATGGGTTTGAAATCCTTAGCAGCCATGTCAGCAGTATTGCACAGAGTTGGGTTGTGTGATTTCAGTCTCCTACGAGTTAAAAGTGGTAGGTCGCTATGCACAGGTAGGTTAGAATTCCTCGAGATCTTGTGGAATTCCCTCATAGGGGAAGTACATCTGCATAGATCAGTAGGCATTATACCGATTAACAGTGGAAGCCAACAAACTAGAGTACATCTGATTGCGCCAGATATTGTGCGCAATGTCGTATTCAGCTGGGTGTCAACAAGCCTTGTATGATGACTGTACAACCAAACAGCACTTGAGTACACCAAACCCAGAGCTGAAGATCGCAGGACGATTTCTGAAAATCCCCAGGTAGTTCCACATAGCTTATGGAGGATGTTGTTTCGAGTACCCAACGTTTGAGCTAAGTTAAGAAGGTTTTTGATGCATAGTGTACGGCCCCGATAACACCAAGATATTTTGGGTTCCAATAATCCAAAATTATCAAATTTTGATTAAAAACCAGCATTGGGGCCGAAGACTTCCGGCATAATAAGGCACCCTCATTCAGCCAACGGCCTTGTCAAAGAGCGCAGAGGAGCGGACAAACGTTCAGGGCACTTTCTTGTGCTTCGGGTGGGCTTTTTTTAATGATTACCGTAATTAAACAGTGAGGGTACGTGAGGAAGTATGGTAATTGGTGATGAATGTGAATGGGGATTAAGATTTAATAGTCATAGAGACTGCAGGGGAAAAAATTGAATGTAGGATTACTTGACAACATGAGCTGTTGAAAAGGAATGTAGCCAGAGGAAGATTCTACATTTCCTCTATAGTTGTATTTAATACTCCAATCCCAAATCACAAGAGAAGAAGGTATATTTGACGAAGACCAGAAACAGCAGGATGATACGTATCACTAGGTATGCTACATGGTTAGGCAAAAATTTAGAAACAATAATTCTAGACTCTCAAGTATAGCAAGTTGCGCAGCAAGATTAAGTTCGTAATTTGGTTCACATGGACAACAGTTACAAATTAGATATTCAGTACCTAGAAAATTTTCACATTGTGTCATTCTGTTGTGTGGGAGTGAATAACAGGCTAACTAGAAATGGAGTGTGATATGATAAAGATTTAGGGCCTGAGACAAAGAGGTAAGTACAGCTGTAGAAGAGGCAATCAAGCCATAGGTGACCCAGGAATTAACAGAATTTATAAACATCTTAAATGAGAATGGATGACAGAAACACGTAAAGATACTTGAAATATATCATGGAAAAAGTCTGATGTGGTCTAGAATAAGATTAATTATAATATCGTAGAAGCAGAATGGAAATGACTTTAACTACTACATACAAACTGGAATCCTCTATTATATGTAGAAGAAATGGCACACAGGTATCAGGAGCATGTTAAAAGTGGAGAAGAATTGATGATAATTAATTGAAACCCTCAGCTGCCGACAGGTGTTGTCGATATACCTCGATGGGGACAGCTGAAAATGTGTGCCCCGACCTGGATTCGAATCCGAGATCTCCTGCTTACATAGCAGACGCTCTATCCATCTGACCCACCGAGGATACAGATGAATAGCGCGACTGCAAGGACTTATCCCTTGCACGCTTCCCGAGAGAACCACATTCCCAATAGTTTACAACCTACATACGTAATGTACCTAATAGATACTTGACCATCCACTCATTACTCGCGCACACTTTAAGGTGACGATTCCCGTAAGTGTCCGGGCAACCTGTGCGCATTCGCACAGACGAAGGTCAATGGCTGGGTAGCCTTTAACTATATATGAAGATAGTAACTGCTCTCGAAAGAACAGATGCCATTGACGACCAGGCAGCTTCTCTAGAATAGATGATGGATAGAGCTCTGCCATATAATCAGGAGATCCCGGGTTCGAGTCCACGTCGGGGCACACATTTTCAGCTGTCCCCATCTAGGTGTATCAACAACACCTGTCGACAGCTGAGGGTTTCAATTAATTATCATGTATTCTAGAGAAGCGGCACGGTCATCAATAGTATCTGTTCTTTCGAGAACAGTTACTATCTTCATATACAGGAGAAGAATTCGTGTGGCAGCAGCTTCATGAAAATGGGGATCATCGCTTGTTTTGACGTAGCCTTATGTCAATTATTACCCATACGTGTAGATCTTCAGGATTTCCCGGTGAGGCGTTACATCTTGGAAAATGGGGTTTTCTGCCTGCAACCCGCGTTCAGCTTTAGGGAGCAAACGACGCAGATTACGAGTTACTCGATCAGAATATCGTGAAGCATGGCGCGGATTACCGGATGAAAACCAGATTTTACAAGATGGAATTACTCGTGGGTTATTCAAATTGACTTAACTGTCATCATAACGCCGTTATTTCAGTGCAATAATCTTTGTTATTAAAAGAAGTGTTCTCGCTGCTGTTCTCAATAAGAAGGATCGCAAACATAAACATTCGCCGTTATTGAGATCCTTCCGTTTCTCCTGGCATATTAGTTGACAGAATATTCCCGGGTGCACTGCCGCTTCATAGTTTCCAAGAGGCACAGTATTTATCTGATGAGATGTCACCATCGTCAAGTGTACTGACTGACGGACCTCCTGGGGCCGCGCTTATGACTTAATTCCGCTGTCTCTGTGGGCCATTCCTTATGCGGTCCACGCCCAAGGGCGCACGTTGGCGGCCAAAGATGCGATAATATCGGCGTCTGTGGCGGCTGACGCTCGGGGGCGCTCCATGACTGCAGTAGCGTGCATGTAGGCAATCCATCCGCCCTGGACGCCAGCTCGTCGTTGTTAGCTGAATATCTTGCTATGTAAGCCCAGCGCTGCCTCCCGGACCTTGCTGAGCCTACAGCCGCAGTTCCCTTTGATGAGATTGTCCCTGCTGCCTGTTACGATTGCCTCTCATTGCCTCTCTAATGACACTATCCCATTTCGATATTTGTGATAAAACCCTGGTGCATTTGTGAGTCCCGGACAATGAGTGCTCTGCGACGTCTTACGTGTTATGATAGTTTCGTTGAATGTTCCCAGGTGTTACAGGCATCAGTCTTTGACGGTGCACAATGTTTGTCCAGTGTGTGTCTTTCCACATTGGCGTAGAATCTGGTACATCCCATCCATCCGCACGCCCAGGTCATCTTCGTCGCTCCCCAAATTCAACGTTTTCAGAAAGGAAACAGTTGTAGATACAGTAAGAAATATTGTAACCGAACCACCCATATTCTCAAAAAGCGGCAGCTGTCACGAATGTAGTACATCGACTACGTAGAACACCTCTTTGGAAAAATGGAAGTGCAAACAGAATAGAACAGGATTAAGAGGGGTCCAGATATTCGAGCACTGGGCAGTAACACACGATGGATAAACACATCAGAAAACTCATCCCTCTACATAAGCAAAAACGGCACTCCCTACCATGCCACAACCAACTCACATATAAAATTAGTAAAGTCTTCAAAAACATAAAATTAATATATTCTTCAAGGAAAATAGCACATCAGAAGCGTGATTAAGAACGAGGACAGTAGGGAAGAAAAAATATGGCACTTTGGGAATATGCGCTTTAATACATAATAGTTATAACTCTAGATATATTGAGATAACTTCCAGAAATTTTAATATCACCTACAAGAGCGCATAAGGGCAACTTACTCAGAATATCTAAATCTTATGCTGCAACAACCAAGGAAAGGCAATTCTGTCTCTCCTGAAGAAAATTGCATACAGAAGCTATAAAAAAAACTGAGAATATTCTCAATGACCGTAAGAATAATATTCAAAGTCATGCACATGTCACCATAACAAATTAAACATAAAAAAATTAAGTAAAAGAAACACCACTATTGTATTAGACCTTAGCCTTTTTCCGACTGGCCGCCTGGTGCATACAAGGCAGCACCAGGTGCGATCGTGCTTATGGGATAAGTGAGCGGTATGGCGAAAATAAAAAAATAAAAAATATTAATGCAATAAATAAAAATTTCAGCCTTAACCATGCGAGAAAGACCATGTGCAGTGTGCTACAGAACAGGTGAAATTCTTAAATCTGACCTACCAGTTCGAATAAACTTGTGCTATGTGCACCTGGTACATACAGAAGAACACATGCATAAACAAAAATAACAAAGACTATCGAAATGAAAGCACGTGTGAAAAAACAAGGCCCATATTTTCAAACAGTTAGATAATTTAAATGAGCTGCCAAGAATCACTACGGATCTCCTATCAAAATGTGTTCAATTAAGTAATTTTCTTTACATTATACAGGGTGTTTCACAATTCATGTTACTAGCTTGTAGAAGTTGTAGACGGGACATCGTAGATCAGCATTTAATTGGGAAGCAACGTCCGTAAACGTTATACAACGACACTACAGAGCGGCAGAGCTATAGGCGCAGGCGCTTGTAAATGTGTGTATATACAGGAAGATTCCGTGATGACAATACAAACTTTCAAGGATGATTGAGAAGGATAAATGTATCAATTTCACGTCATGGTCCCTAGACTAGAAGCGAATGAGTCGAAAGTTAAAGGCAAAAACCGTTCTCTTATATGTGACAATGGAATGCACGTCCTGATACTGTCGTTACTAAGATTACAGGGAAGATAACTTTCAGAGGTGGCAGTACGGATCTAAACAAGAAGATTTTTTTTATAAAAATCGGCTTTAAAATGCATACCTTAAGAGCTATGAGTACTTGTTCAATACAGGAGAAGTATTTCACCCTAGCGAAGTTGAACAAGTGCTCATAGCTCCTCATATATTAATTACAGAGACCATGTTTACTGGACATTTTTTCCTTGTTTTGGCCCATACTGCTACCTCTCAGAGTTGCGTAGCCTACATTCTTAGCAACAACAGCAGCGGTACATGCGTTCCCTGTCAGAGGTATCAGAACGGTTTTCCTTCAGTACTTTTGACTCGTTCATTTCCAGCACGTGGACCCTTACCTCAGTTTGATATATTTATCCTTCTGTATCAACGTAGAAAGTTTGTAACATAATCAGAAAAATTCCCTGTTTCAACGTACAATTACTGTTGCCGGTGCCTATAACTTTGACGTTCTGTCACATCGTCACCTGACATTTCCGGACATGTAAAACCTGATCTATTGAGTCCCCTCTACAACGTATAGAAGTGTGTAACATGAATCACTGTTGATGCCTTGCAAGAATATGTGAAACGAGTTTGGTCCGCACAAATAAAACATTCAGTTGTAAAAGATGGAATTATCCCACATCTGAAGGATAACGTAATATGCAGGGTGCACTAGAACTCCACTGAAAAACTTTCAGAGATGGTTCAGCGATACTCTGCGAGTATTTTAGTATCAGGGACCCACAGCCTTTGGTGGATAGTTACGGATTTTTTGTGTTTCGTTCGGTTTCTCGCTCCATGTAGCTCTGTATCGGTATTAGACTGAAAAATGGTGTACAACGGTAAAAATGTCGACGCTATGTGCTGTATGTGTTGTTTCCATTCGGTCACGATACCAACATTAGACAACAAAAATCCCCCCCCCCCCCTAACTCGTTGCGCTCAGATGTGCTTTCAGTACTGGTCGTTAAGGTCTAGAGTTTTGTATCCCGGCAACGTTAGTTGTACGTTAACAGCAGCGCTATGGGTAGCTTTACTGATGAGGAGTTGGCCGACGAGCAGCTCGTGTATGAGTTCGCTGAATACAAAGGACGACCGGCGCAACAGCACGATGCTGAGCTTCCCTCCCACCGACGGCAGTTGCATGAGTCTCGTCTGATGTTTGTTGCATTACTCTTAGTTGCGTGTAGTACGTTTTGGTGATTGCATATTACAGGCTTCTTCATTGTTGTGAAGTTATTTTTCACAGAAACAAGGGTGATGTAACGAGCTGCCGAAGACCGTGGGTCCTTCATACTAAAATACTGAAAAGGTATTCATGAACAACCTCTCAAAAGTTTGTCAGTGGCGTTCTGGCTCACCTTGTAGAAATACTGTTGCTCCGTGACGAAAAACAAAACGCTCATTGATCATTTATCGCAAATTTACAATGCAGCTTATCGACAGTTCCTTCATAGCCTTGCCGCGGGGGGGGGGGGGGGGGGCAGCCGCTGTCTAAGGCGCCTTGTCACGGTCCGTGCGGCTACACCCCCGTCGGAGGTTCGAGTCCTCCCTCGGGCATGGGTGTGTGTGTTGTCCTTAGCGTAAGTTAGACTAAGTAGTGTATAAGCTTAGGGACCGATGACCTCAGCAGTTTGGTCCCATAATACCTTACCACAAATTTCCAAATTTTCATAGCCTTGAATATACTACTCCGTAAGGACTAGTGCCCGATTATGAAATCGTAAAAATTAATGACATGCTAGTTCATACCTCTGTATCGTTTGCACTGCCGCTCCTAACACAAGCGACTTACATGCTCACTTTTGATGTCAAGAAATGACAAGTACTTCAGATTGCTGATCTAATGATTCAGTGATATTTCTATGGATCGATCTTTATTGATTCGGCCCTGCTTTATTGTTGAACCAGCTCCCCTGAGTTTGTTCTCAAAACCTTAGAGGGTACAATGCCGTCTCTCCTGTATCTCTCATTTTAGCTGCCTTTTCAACTTCCATTTCTATAGCCTTTTCTTTCGCTGATTCGAGACGTACTGCCTCAGGATGGCAGGCCGACAACGTTTCGTACTGAGGAAATTTGATAATTGAACGACACAACGTTCAGGTGTAACAGTATGACACTTATCAATGAGAGTACTTGTCGCCCACAGTTTGATTTTCTGTACACAAGTTATTCGTGCTCTTTGGCGCCATATTGTATGACTGCTAACGGTTAATAACAAGGTGTATGGTTTGCGACATGTACCCACGTGTAACCACCCGCACCAAAAATTATACATGCACGCAACTGAGGCTGACAAAGTAAAATATTACGAAATTTCCTCAATTTATTTTTCTGTAAAGTTATAACATAGGGCTAAACTTACAGACACGCTGGAAATCGCTGTAAGATGCTACAGTTCGCCAGAGAAAGTAATACGCCAAGTGATAGTAATCAATCAACTTATTGAATTCCCCTCGCAGATTTCCCAAGACAATATTTTTTTCTTTCCGAACTTCACAATAAAATATTTGTTCACGATAAATTATTTTGGACTAAACTAGAAACAACGAAACGAAACAGTGACGGATCGCAGCTTCCAGTCTGGCGTATTTCTGGACAATAGAGCCATCAGATGTGACATTATGTGCTCTTCCTAGCGACAGGGAGACTCGAGTGTGTCCAAGCGAAGGTACGCTCGGCGAGCTCTGGCAGAAGCAGACAAACCACTGTATGAGGTAGCGTGGAGACGATGACGGCTGTCAGAAGGCGCTCTTTCTCCGTATACATGTCAGTAATGTAGCCGTGATGAAATGTGTGTGAACACCGCGTAAAATGTGGACTGCTAGCGTCTCTCGCAGACAGCAACTGTCGCTACACTTTAACACATAAGAGTGGCGAAATTTCATAGCTGCTAGAATAAAAAGGACTAAATAGAAACTTAACCATAAAAGATATTTAATATACAACACCATTCTCTGAAAGAGAATTCCAAGCCCGAATAAATGAGTTTCACGTACATTCTGACGAAACAGTAGTTAGTAAGAACCAGCAAATAGAAGTTCAATAAAATTACGATGTATACGAATAATAATAACGGCCGAACTATGAGACTAACAAAGCCCGAGAAGTATTGATGTAAAAAGCGTCTCAATCTCTGTCATATGATGGATTTATCAACGAAAAGCTAAATTCCGCGATCAGGCCAAGAGGACCCAACGATGCTGACAGGCCGCCGTGTCATTGTCTGCAATATACCAGTAATCGGATGCGGTGCTTAGGGGCACGGGGTAGCATACCTCTCTCCCACAGGCCTTGAAGCCACTACTTCCCATTAAACTATGTCCACGGTAGACATTACGGAACTGGGTGGGCTATGTCCGTCCCCACACCACGAGAAAAAGCCCTGACAATATCAAGAATTGAACACACTTTCGTCGGCATGGCAGTCAGACAAGATCACCACCCCACGAGACAGATGGAATGACGTACTCTAATTATTCATCACTATTTCCTTTTACACACCAGACTCATTTTTCCAGTAATTATCATTAATGAGTAACTACCGTCAGACACAAGTGAAGAAAGAACTTGAATGAATATATATAGGTTATTATTAGTGTTTGTGTGTTTCAAGAGAGATTTAACAGTAACAAAGTCAGAAAAGCTGAATTATTATCATTAATTAACGGGCAGTACGGAATAAAAGTGGAGAAATCCAATGAAATTGTTAGTTCATATGATGTGTCAACGTTTGTTGAAGTGTTATCGCCGCGCGGGATTAGCCGAACTGTCTTAGGCGCTGCAGTCATAGACTGTGCGGCTGCTCCTGGAAACCTTCCTCGGGCATGGGTGTGTGTGTTTGTCCTTAGGGTAATTTAGGTTAAGTAGTGTGTACGCTTAGGGACTCATTACCTTAGCACTAAAATCCCATAAGATTTTACACACATTTGAACATTTGAAGCGTTATTCGTAAAAAAACACTAGTAATGACAAAAATATTAGAGCACCAATTAAGCATAGCTTAAACGCCGTATCTGTCCAGTTTTTCTGTCGTTAGATGCAGTATTCCAATATACCTAACCTTGTATTTTTTGTTGTTATGTAAGACTTAGGTTATAAGATCAAATATAAATGATCCGTTTGAGAAATCAGTTGTTTATGGGCAGAGAGCTCGCTACGTTTTGAAGTTATAAGTTACTCGACGTCTCGCAGTTACAAAGTTTGGTGCACGTCAAGTATCGAGAATATTGTAATATACGTGAATTCGCTTAACATTTTCCGGAACACATTTCCGAAAGACTCGACGTCTTGTGAGCTATCGTTACTAAAGTCTTTAGCTAGTACCTAAGGATTTCAGTAAGGTTAGAGCTGTTTGAACTGGCGATATTTTATGAACTTAGGTGGGACTTAACCTGAACCGAACTTACACCTTTGAAAAAAGTTACACTTCCATGTAGGACTCGTGGATTAAGGCTTTTGATTCATAGCTGAAGTTAATAGTACCATCCACAGAATTTCACAAAAAATAATAACTGTGTGTTTGTGTGTGTGTATGTGTGTCGCGCGGGATCAGCCGAGCGGTCTCGGGCGCTGCAGTCATGGACTGTGCGGCTGCTCCCGGCAGAGGTTCGAGACCGCGCTCGGGCATGGGTGTGTGTGTTTGTCCTTAGGATAATTTAGATTAAGTAGTGTGGAAGCTTAGGGACTGATGACCTTAGGAGTTTAGTCCCATAAGATTTCACATACATTTGAACATTTTGTGTGTGTATGTGTGTGTGTGTGTGTGTGTGTGTGTGTGTAACTTACGGTTATGTATCAGCAATACATGCCAAGTTCTCACTAGCACTTATTCCAAGAAAAAAAGCTCATAATCAACAAATTTAAATTGACTGCTTGTGCTCTACCCTTTGACTGACTACAGAGTGGCACGTCGTAATTAATTCAATCGCAGCACGCGGAGAAGACGATTAGCTTTGACGTAAAAATACTTAGTAAAAAATGGAATGTATAACTATATCCGACATCAAATGTTATGTCGTTAGTCAGTCATGTCTGGAAACCCTTAAAATTCACACGTATTTTCCAGTCTTTCTTAGATTATTTTGGTCTATACCTGAAAACATTGATTTTCTTGTGGAGATGCACTTTAGTAGTCTATCCCAGTAACGTAAGACTTGAATTTGCAGGATGATGACGGTGCTGGAGTTGCCACCGGAGATCACGGACGAGGCTCTGAAGGGCGCCTACAGCGGCAACATCAAACGGCCTCGCTACTTCAAGACGCACCTGCCCAGGGACTTGCTACCCAAGCAAATATGGACCAAAAAACCCAAGGTGAGTCACGTTTCCACTTTTCCTTAGCTCATCACTTCTCACCTTGGACAACAGCCTCTGGTTCGCAGTGGTTACGGCCTCATATCGGCGAAGGCCTTCAGCGGACTATGACTGAAGTGAGGTCATACAGACGGTGAAAAAAACCATATGCCGCTTCCATACACGGCAAAGCTTTTTAGGTTTAGCGATATATTTGACGATAAAGAAGTAAGTGTTAATAGATTTAATGACTGTTCCTTTGGTACCTACCAACGAGGTCGCATTTTGAATGAGTCTCCGTGAAAATATACATTTTTACGTATCGTGTGATCTGCGTCGTTTATTTTACCGTCATTGTGATTCTTCTATACATGTTTTTGTGATTTTTCGATATCACTCTCGAAAAGATAAATGAGAGATTGTTCCTCTCCAATTCGTGCAGGCATTGTCTCTAGCATTACCCATCTTTCAAAATGCAACGCGAGACGCAACGTACGGGGAAAACGACCTCTACAGCTACATCTTACATTTACATACTACACTCCGCATGCCACCACATAGTGCTTCTCGGGGGGTACCTCGTAGGGCTGTTTATAAAATATCGACACATCCATAAATCGATATTTTTCAAATATATCAACACACATCGGCGATACTTTTAGCATCGACATCGATATCGAAACGGAAATATCGAGTGCCGATTTTTTGCTTTATGTTATTTATTGGCCGGCCGTGTTAGCCGAGCGGTTCAAGGCGCTACAGTCTGGAACCGCGCGACAGCTACGGTCGCAGGTTCGAATCCTGCCTCGGGCATGGATGTGTGTGATGTCCTTAGCTTAGTTAGGTTTAAGTAGTTCTAAGTTCTAGGGGACTGATGACCACAGCAGTTAAGTCCCATAGTGCTCAGAGCCATTTGAACCATTTTTTATGTAGCCGTTGAGAGCGGTAAAAGGAAGTAGAAGCTTTTACACCCATAACACTGATGTTTCATTCTCTATCGCGTATTAAAATATACAATACCTGAACATCGAAAATTGAAGAAGAATGCTAACGTGTCAGAGTGAAAGACGCAGAGCTAGACAGGCACAGTTTTTGCGTAGAAAAGGTATAATAATGGGGACATTCATATATATAATGGATCCGTGCGCACCGATCAAGTGCAGGGATAGAAATGACACTACAGTAACAACATTTCGTGAAATCGCATTCTAGAGGCGTTTACATTGTACATTTGCAATAAAACATGCATATCTGGCATCTACAATGCGACTATAACTTCTTGACTTTTAATTTCTTCATTTTGAATAACTACGACTTCCGACTTTCCTTATTATGTGCAAACTGTATTTGTTGTGGGGCATGCCTAGAAGAAGAATGCTAACGCGTCAGAGTGAAAGACGCAGAGCTAGACAGGCACAGTTTTTGCGTAGAAAAGCTATAATAATGGGGACATTCTCAATTATAATGGATCTGTTTTGTTTAACTATCATAATATTAAAATGTGAGGCTATATAATTGAAATACCGATTTTTAAAATAATTAGAATTGTAATTATAGAAGGAGGTGAATGAAACTTATATAATTCCAATGGAACTTGGCTGTAGATGTGCACAAAAGAAAAAAGAATCATTTATACTCACAGCCATCAGGAGAAGTGAAGGAAGAAGACACACAGATGTGAAAAATTTTCCTTTGTCTCTGACATTGCTACCAAATTTTACGACATGTAATGATCAAGTGCTATGACAGAAACGACACACGACAGTAACAACGTTTCGTAAAATTGTATTCCAGCGACGTTTATTTTTAAATGCTGCATATAGTTCATTTACAGTAACACACGCAACCGGACAGCTGTAATGCCACTACTGCTACTTAGGTGATGTTGTGAGCAGTGGAAAACGAAACGTAGTAACGAAACCGAGCGAGGTGGCGCAGTGGTTAGCACACTGGACTCGCATTCGGGAGGACGACGGTTCAATCCCGTCTCCGGCCATCCTGATTTAGGTTTTCCGTGATTTCCCTAAATCGTTTCAGGCAAATGCCGGGATGGTTCCTTTGAAAGGGCACGGCCGATTTCCTTCCCCATCCTTCCCTAACCCGAGCTTGCGCTCCGTCTCTAATGACCTCGTTGTCGACGGGACGTTAAACACCACTAACCTAACCGTAGTAACGAAGCCATCGGGGACAACAAACTTCGTTCATTAGCGTCGTTTCTTCACGTGCTTTCGTCTAACAGTAAACGGAATTAGCTCTGTATTCATTTGCTGCCGTCACCAGAAAATTTGGCGTGTTCCTAATTTTCAATATCGTCATTTTCAGTAGCTACAACGCCCCGTATTATAAGGAAACTATATTTGATGTAGGCTATGTCTCGAAGAAGAACATTAACAGGTCGGACAGAAAGACTTGGAGACACACAATGTTTGCGCTGAGAAAGTAACAGGAATGGTGCAGATGTTGATAACGATAATTCTTTTGTTATTCTGGAAGGTACATTTAAATGTGCGCTGAATATAATTCCAAATAATCTGCAGAGCTGTAATTGCGTTTCAATGAATTGACAGTGCGGACTTCGTGAGGTGACTTTATGCTATACAACGGAATTCACACTGTGTTGTCATATGGGTAAATTTAATTAGCTGTCATTAACACAAAATTTATTTTTCAACACAGTGTTTCGAGGACTCACTTCAAATGACCGAACAATTAAAGAGAAATCGAAGAATCATTTCAAGAATACACGTAACTACAATGCAGCATTTTCCACGCTTTAAGATACACGACATTTGCTATCACAGATCCAGTGACACAGTAGGTTGAATTTCGACCACAGGTGATACTAATATTGTTATAAGATACAACCGCGGGTGACACGTGTACTTACGCGAGCAGCAAGAGGCCTGCCGGCCACACTTCTGACTACCACTGGTCTATACGCTAAAGTACGAGCCCTGATTTCGCTTATCTCGAATTCCCGGGCCTTACCGGAGATGTATGTTGGTGGTTGTACAGGCGTTCTGCAGTCTCTAGCAAATAACTGCAATTATTAAAAAAATTCTGAATAGTCTTTCGCGTAGAAAAAGGCTTATTCCGTCCAGGAATTCCCATCTGAGTTCACTGAGTGCTTCCATAATACTCGCAAAATGACAGAACCTACCAGTAACGTATCTAGCAGCACACCTCTGAATTGCTTCGATGCCTTCCTTTAATTCCAGTCGGTGGCGATGCCAAACACTCGAGGAGAACTCAAGAATGGTTGCACTTGTGTTTCATATACGGTGTATTTTATGGATGAGCTTCGCTTTCCTAAAATTCTCCCAATAAACCGAAGGCGACCATTTGCCTTCTCTAGTACCACTTTTAAGCTCTCATTCAATGTAACGTCGTTTTTCACCGTTACGGCTAGATACTTAATCAACTTGACTGTGTTAAGCAGCAGAACGCTAATACTGTATTGGAGGCTTAGAAGATCGTTTTTCCCACAAATTTGCACTGAATTAGATTTTCCACATTCATCAAAACAAACATACATTCTGTTCCCAGTCATCCTGTGTGCTTCTACATTCATTCAACGACGTAACTTTTTCCCACATACTAGAGCGTGATTAGCATGCAGTCGCAGATGTCCGCTGACTTTTTCCGTCAGATCTTTTATTTATATTGAAAACAAGGGTGGTCCTATCGCACTTCCCTGGGGCACTGCTCTCGATATCGTCTGTGGTGAGCAGTCGCTGTCGACGACAACGTGGTGCTTGGAAAATCTTCGAGCCACTCACAAACCTGAAAGTCTCTTCTGTATTCCCATCCGATGGGAAATAATGTGTGAGGAATGAGTCCTGTTGATTGACCAGCTACAGAGCACCAAATTGGACGCTAATTCGGTGCTGGACTACAAACGCCTCACTATGGGGTACAAAATTCACCGGATTAGTTGGACAGAGACTACTAATGGCGCTGTTGTATATCGGGAAGTGTCATTGTTGAGCGACTCTATGGGAACCAGGATAACTTGTCTAGAACTTCTACTCACTGGTATGAATGGCAGCCGGCCGCTGTGGCTGAGCGGTTCCAGGCGTTTCAGTGGAGAACCGCGCTGCTGCTACGGTCGCAGGTTCGAATCCTGCCTCGGGCATGGATGTGTGTGAAGTCCTTAGTTTAGTTAGGTTTAAGATCTAGGGGACTAATGACCTCAGACGTTAAGTCCCATAGTGCTCAGAGCCATTTGAACCATTTGAATGAATGGCAGCCAACGTTAAATGCAGATGTAAGCTATTGCAGCAGAAAGATTCCGTTAGGGATCTGTGTTTGACTACTCTGTTGACTGTTTGACTACTCTGTTACGTTGATTCATTATGTAGAGGTACGGGCATACCCGGGGCGTAATTTTGGAAGAGGAGGTGCGGCGTAAGTCAAGTTAGTTGTGGTCAGTGACGAAACAGTTCATAGTTTTCACGAGAAACGACTTGCGTACACTTGTTACCAATCAGTGTGGTAAATATGTTTCTTTGGTTTCAAACTGCTATTGAATTAAAATGTCTGTTTATTTGATGGGACAGTAAGCAAGTTCAGTATCCGTTGATGTTTTATTACGGAGAGGGAGGGAGGGGAGGCGAATGTCACGTATGAATGACGTATTCACCTCTACC